>NC_133353.1:4000800-4195800 GCF_030506205.2 Paramisgurnus dabryanus | reverse complement strand
GAGTTTTTATTGTTGACATCAACGCGACCCTCAGCTGACCCACCACTACACTACTTTGAATATGCAGCCAGCACTTTCGTCAGGAAGATTTTGAGTACTGTTTTCAGCCCAGTTTTTCCGCGGACTCAGGTAATGTAAAATTGTTAAAATATCTAAAACATCATTAGGCTTAGTTGTTGCTTGTTTTGTGTAACTACGGTAAACATACTACGTAGAAAGTTATTATCATGTTGTTGTTATTATAAACACGAGCAAAGCAAGCTAACGTTAGCTCCTGTGCAGCTGTCAATCAAAAACGTTATCATCTACTGTCAATCATCTCGCCTCAAGACCCGCCCCCATTTAGAACATTCAGAATTAATGTAGTCGTGCATTTTTCTTCCGGTGATTTGATGACGCGTCAAATCACCGTTACTGTAGCAGTTAAAAGCTTTAATTTTTTATATGGAGTTAGTACATTTGATGGCAGCACAATCAACTACATATATGGCATGAAATATAGTGTTGGAGCATAATGTTGTTTTAGGGTGGACTTCCGCTTTAAAGAAAAACAGCACCATTTTTCAATATTTTACTATGTTCTTACCTCAACTTAGAGGAATTAATACATACCCATCTTTTTTCAATGCATGCACTTCATCTTTGTACAGCACATCATAAATTTGTTGGCATCTAGCCTAGCCCCATTCATTCCTTAGGATCCAAACAGGGATGAATTTAGAAGCCACCAAACACTTCCATGTTTTCCCTATTTAACACTCTGGGGTCGGCTGCGGCGCGGGCGCCGCAAACTCTTTATTTTTCGATCACTCCCCAAAGAGACTTAGATAACTCTGCTGATTTTTGACATACAGATATGATTTATACATCATTTAAAACATTAAATTGTCTAGTTTTTTTCTGTCCACTCCCAATAAAAACAGCATGTTGTGCTTTTCGCAAAATTAAGAAAATAAACATGATGCGCGTTTTGTTCTCTCTCCCTCAGTGAAGTCCTTTCAGAAATACGTCAGAAAAATGAACTGTAACTTAACGAATATTTGTCATATAAACAAAAGATAAATGTCTACATAATGCTTGGAATGTCTGCTTTTGGAAGATGTAAGTGAAATCGAAAACAAATATTGTAATTCGTTGTTAACTGTATTAGAAGAGAGAGATGTACCGTCTTTCTTCTGTTGCTTCATTATCTATAATGAGCCACGCCCCGCTCCATTGAAGAAAAGAGCAGAGATCATCCATATTCATTAGTCAACCCCACAGTCAATGGACATTCCATTCCGTCTCTGCAGCCAGCCATTCACTGCTGTGTTGAGTTTTAATCCGAGTGCTGGAAACATGACATCTACTTGTTTACTCGTGACTGTAACTAAAGTTATCTCCAGACGCGAGTGTGACTCGATCGACGTCCAAACGCACACACAAACACACAATACCTCATATTTGAAGCGCTTTGTGGTATCATTATAAAAGATGCGATTGCACACATCACATACTTGTTTACTCGCGCCTAAATCTCCAGACAGACGCGAGTGTGTGTGCTTCGTCAGTGTGACGGGATCGATGTCCGACATATAAATCCTTATTTACTTGCGGATGTGTGTCAGTTTCTCCAGACGCGAGTGTTTTCTTTGTCTTCCGTCAAACAGCTGAGGCGACGGGAACGCACATACACAAACACGCGAGTCAGGAAACTCGACGCGCTTTTTGGTATTCTTATAAAATACGCGATTGCAAACAGTACAATCCTTATTTAGTTGCGTCATATCTCCGCACAGCAAGTTTATTAAACACAGGATCACTCGCATGTGCACACATTCACTGCTTTCATGATCAACACGTGAGGTAATGGCGGCGGCTGTAAACAAACATTGATAAGTTTATCACGCGTGTCCCTGGTTGTGTTTCTACTATAATGATTACAAATACACAAATAAGAGTCCAGACAACGATAGGCAGTTGTTCTTTTGAGCTTTTTACTGCACAAAAGTAAACCTCTCGCTGGCCAACCAAACACTAACCCTGGGTTGAAGTGTGTTCATGTTAAGATGGCCAAACAGTATCTTTACCATGATTAAGCTACTATGGTTTTTAAAAGGTAACTTATACTTGTGAAATTAATAGAAAATATTTCAATAGAAATATATATAAATATATATAATGTGTGTGTGTGTGTGTGTGTATTTACATTATATTGAAAAGTAAACCTTATCATGGTTTTACTACAGAGAAAGTTATTCCTGTTGAACATCCACACAAGGCTCATTAGTGGCTCATTATTCAACTCTTTTGTCTCTCAGCTGTCAATCACTGATTATTCAGGAGCTTTCCCGCCTCCATGCATACAGCCTTTCCCAAGCAAAAGTGTCTTAGAAATTGTAAATCAATATCTTGCTTTATGTGATTGAGTAGGCCATATGATTTTCACATCATTTTGAAGAAAAAACTCTAGACTACTAGATCCAGTTTGGAAAGTCTTGGGAAAACATGTTTAGAATGAGTTTTGTGGAGTTATATCAGTGACTTAAAAATTTTGCTTTTTCAAAAACCACGCATAAACATTTTTCTCTCAAAAATACAAACATGTACATACATGTTGATTATATGATATTGTAGCCCAGTTTGTGATGAACACAGTGTTATGAGACTTTTGCCATTAATATGTTTTTAAGCAACTGAAAAAAGCACAAATGTCAGTGCATGTCAAAACTTCCCCAGGGCCCTAAAAACCCCTTAGACCCCAGAGGGTTAAAGACTGTTACATGAGTAGTTACACGAGTAATGCTGCGTTTACACCAACCGCGGTAGAGGCGTGAAGCGCGAGTGATTTCAATGTTAAGTCAATGTGAAGACGCGTTGACGCGCGTCAGGAGGTCCCGCGGCGCGGAAGAGGCGTTCGGCGCTGCGCAGAAGACGTGTTTCCGCCGTCCTTCGCGCGTGAAGCTCGCGCGAAAGGCGCGAATTGAGCGTTATGCGCGGTACACGCGAATGGTGCTTTTTGTGCATCTTGCGGTTCACGCGAATTTGCGGCTGACGCCCGAGTTGAACAGTTTGAACTTTGCCGGAATTTCGCGCCGCGTTAACCAATCAGGAGCCTGCTTGCTGCTGTGGTGGCAGCCCCGCCCGGAGTCACTCATTCAACCAACGCTTGATATTGTCCATAAGCAGTCACCCGGAGCTATACGACACAAGTTCTTATTTCTATAGAGGAGACAGGAATAAAAAGGACCTCGCTTGGAAGAGTGTCAGTGAGGACATTGGGCAACCTGGTAGTTGTAATACACACTTCACTTTTGAGTCACGTGACGTTTATTGACCCGCACCGTTTATTTTCCCCCTATAGTAAGGTTACCAAATACAAACTGGTAACTCTCTCGATAAATGCACAATGAACATCAGTCATTTTGCAAACAGACAACCGCATAGCACTTGCCCCTCCCACAAGAAGCGGAGTTTGCCTCTGACGCGCGTCAAATGCTTGCTTTTTCCGCGCGTCTACTCCACTTTTCACGCGAGAATGCATCCAAATTGTTCAAGCGGCAAACCAAACGCGGTAGACGCGATTTTGACGCCCGAAATGCGGTTGGTGTAAACTCAGCATTAGTATGGTGGCACAAAATAAAACTTTTGTTTGGAGCCATAGGAATGAATGGGGCTAGGCTAAATGCTTACACATTCAAGAAGCGTATTGAAAAAAAATAGGTATGTATTAATTCATCTAAGTTGAGGTAAAACATAGTAAAATATTGAAAAACTGTGTTGTTTTCCTTTAACAGTCAATGAGTAGTTTATCTAATTCAGTACGTACTGTTAAAACATGCGATTTAGGACGCACGGGACATTTCTGATGCTTCTCCAGTTTCTCATTGCAAGGTGAAATCTTTCTGTTAGAAGTCATGCTGGTACCGTACTTCCTTTCCACAAGTTTTTTTTAAACCTATTCTTAAACAGCACACCAGAGACATCAACAGAGTTTGACACATATGCTCCAACACTTAGCTTTCATTACATTCTGTTGTTGGGTCGGGTGTAAACACGGGTGAAAGCGTGAGTGTTGGGCTTTAAAAGGCAGACTGTTATTGGAGACGGCATTTCTGTTTCATCCTGTTAACAGCTGACTGGTTTAATGATTATCTATGTCTGCTTGCTCTTACTTGGTATTGGTTGTCTTACAACACTTCATTGCATCTTCTAACCTTGATCTCCTCAGCTTGCTCTTCCAAAGGGTTTGACTTCCAGATCAAAGTTCACGAAGCTCTGATTAAAACTTTTGTTACACTAAGTCTCCGAAATTTCTCCAAACTTTAGTCGTTAAGCCGATCTGCTTACAACATATGGGGCGATTTCCCGGACAGGGCTTATCCTAGTCCCAGACTAAAGTGCATGTGTGAGCTGCCTTAATTTTTTAAACATTTTGTACTGACATATCTTAACATATATCAGTGCCATTGTTTTATCTCTATACTTGTAGGCATAGATGCCTGCAGCTCCTGTAGTCGAGTTCATATATACTCATAGTGCTAAATCGAATACTTACGACAGCCTTCCTAAACAATTATTAGCATCTGCCAAATAAATAAATGAAAATGTAAATGCACATGTGCTCTTTCTCAAATTTAGCTTGGAGTTCCCATTATCTCTGATAAACAGCTAGATGCTGAAAAATGTCTCCTGGTGGTTCCAGAGGGGAGATTATGAATAATGTGTCTTTGTTTTCCAGCGTTAGACGAAAGTATTACGGTACTCACACTAATTCATCACTGCTATAGCAACTCAACTTTCAAGTTTTGTAAGGCAACTGGTGAGGTTTTGGTCATGAATGAATACGTTTTGTAATCTCATACATTACTCTTCCCTTCTGAAGTGTGTGACTTCTTTGGTGGATTTTCTCTTTTGCAAGGATACAATTAGAAAACGGCATTGAACAAACAACTTGCATCTGCTACCTATCCTATTCTAGCAATAATGGACAGTCCCCCTAGTAATATACAAAGTGATTCAGACACAGAAGAATTATGTCTGTGATCTATTGAATGTCTACTAGTAGGGCTGGGTAAATAATAATGATTCTCAGATTTTTTTGATCTTCTTTGATTCGTGAAAGCTTTACTTCATGGACAAGGCTTGACATTAAGGAGAGCACGGGCCAAGCATGAACAATGCTGGGACCAGTTAACAGGACTGCCAGTTGCCATATCGGGCCATTGCAGCAAGTTTATTATTTGCATGTCTTTCAGGCCTCACCAGTAGGGCTGTCACGATTATGAAATTTGGTTAATTGACTAATAAATTGTGCCGGTTATAACGATTAATTGCCTGTTTAGGGCTTTGACGACAATGATGATTAACTGTCTGTTTTATTGTTTTGACATTTAATTCTCATACATATTTTTGTTTATGAAATAATTTTTTACATATTATTGTGATTATTTAAATAAAATCTTTTGCAGTAAATATTAAAACACAAGTAATTTTTAAATGAATATATCTTTCAAAAAGAGTTAAAGGAATATTCAATTTTCTTAAAAGAAAAATCCAGATAATTTACTCACCACCATGTCATCCAAAATGTTGATGTCTTTCTTTGTTCAGTCGAGAAGAAATTATGTTTTTTGAGGAAAACATTCCAGGATTTTTCTCATTTTAATGGACTTTAATGGACACCACCACTTAACACTTAACTCAACACTTAACAATTTTTTTCATCGGAGTTTCAAAGGACTCTAAATGATCCCAAACGAGGCATAAGGGTCTTATCTAGCAAAACGATTGTCATTTTTGACAATAAAAATAACAAATATACACTTTTAAACCACAACTTCTCATCTAGATCCCGTCCTGAAAGCGTCAGCGTGACCTCACGCAATACGTCAAGAGGTTACAGAGGACGAACGCGAAACTCCACCCCAGTGTTTACAAGTGTGTTGAAAGAGGACAGTTCCTACGTTGTTGTATGTCAACTAATTAATGTCTTTGTGTCAGTTTATTGTTTACAAGGGTCCGCAAATGCGCGTTTTATACATGTAACACGTGACCTCCCTACGTCACTACGCATTTACGTTCGGTGGCGCTGGACCGGACCTAGACGAAAAGTTGTGGTTTAAAAGTTAAAAAACTGTTAAGTGTTGAGTTAAGTGTTAATTGTTGGTGTCTATTAAAGTCTATTTATGAGAAAAATCCTGCAATGTTTTCCTCAAAAAACATAATTTCTTCTGGACTGAACAAAGAAATACATCAACATTTTGGATGACATGGCGGTGAGTAAATATTCTGGATTATTTTTTTTTTTAAGAAAATTGAATATTCATTTAAGGAGTGCCATCTGATACGGTCTCATTCATACACGTGCTGCTGCTCCCCCTTGTGTTTTTTAAAGAGATGTGCAATCATTGCGGTGATCTGAAATCATTCCGATGAGATCAAACAATCGCGATGAGAAGATTATTTAATCATTGTGACAGCCCTACACACCAATTAAAGTAATCAAGCAAAAAAAATCCAAAACAGATCTCAATGTTACTCACAAGCTGTTTAAGAAGTTCTGTGTGTGTGCACATAAAAAAGCATCTCAAGGCTTCAGACAGCATGCAAATACTAGGTTGACGTTTCCTTGCACTTGAAAGGACATATTTATACAAATGTATCTTAAAATGCAGAAATTATCCTTGTAAGCATAATTGTTTACATTCACACAACAGACTAAGTAGTGATGCATCGGAAAAAAAAAATTCTTGACCAAAACCGATACTGAAAATTCTGAAAGTGACTTTTTCATAAAATATATATTTTTTAAAGTTTTTAATTGCTAAGAAAATGTTATGTTGTGTATTTGGTATAATACAATGTGTTCACGTGGTTTATGGTTAAAAAACACATTATTTTCCACATACCGTACATTTTTGTAGCTCCAGATATCCCTGCCTTCCCCAAACGCATTGATTTGGTACAAAACTCATTGATATGAAAAGCTTTGTGTCCCTGATTGGCCAGCTAATTTGTACGTTGTGATTGGCCTGTATACGTCCAACGTCAGCCGGAAGTGTGACGCTCCTTACCATGTTTGAAAGATTCACTCACAATGCAATGCTAGCAGGAGTTAACTTACAGGCTGTGAGGAAGAATTATGATAAAGTCGGTCTTGTCCACATCAACAGGCCCAGGAAGTAAACTGTTGCCTACAATCCGTGTGTTTGTTGTAGTCCAAGAAAAGAAATTTACGCTGGAAACGATAACTCGCGTCATCGTTTACTTTGGGATTTGTACCTTTGCATATCGTTAACATGTACTAATACAGACTTACACACCAAAGGAAATGTAAAATCGTGAATCGGACGATAGTTGCTCTTTAAGTATTTGCACACAGCTGTTACAATCGCGCTGTGCTGTGTAGCACTGTGATAACGGCGGCAGTGAGATTGAAATCTGAGAAGCGGAGCTCCATTTATTTTCGGTTCATATTTTCAGCCGTTTATCTCTCTAATTTCTGTTATTTTTGTCCAAAAATGTTCGGGGACCAAAATTTCAGTGCATAAAAAGTAAATGCATGGGTAACATATATTGGATTTGTGCATTACATATAGGTCTTAAAGTGACAGCACACCAAATAAATTCCAAAACTGCAATACTTCAGTTTTTTATACAATTTTGAAAAATAATTTAGATTGGAATGATTTGGGTGGAAACCATCGCTAAATTGGTCGCAATAACCAGTCCTATCTTCTAGAATCAAATTCTGCAATGAAAAGCAAAGTTCCCTTAAAAGGATGCCAATTGCATGGTTTAACATCATTCAGCAGCACAGTTTTACTTTTTATCTCGTTTTCTTTACTGATTGTCCAAAATGACATAAACATTTAGTTCCCCACAGAGCAACCCTTCATTTGAGTATCAATACTATACAGACGGTTCGTTTAATGTGAAGCCAAATAGCCTCATTTATGTTAAATTTGCTTCCATGCTTTCATTGCGTTAATCGGACAATGAAATGAACTCCTTAAATAGGGATTCACAGTTATTCACAAGTCTTATCAACTTACAATCAAAGTACAGCGTTATATTATGCACATTTTACAAATCAAATTTTTTATTACATCAAGTATTTGTTAAATTTACATTAAAAAAAGTAACACATAGGTACGCTATAGGCTGAAACCCCTGAAAATTAGGAACCATATGAAATCTGTTGTGGTATGACAAAAACCCACTTCTAGCCAAAACATAGTAGAATTTAGTTGCATGTTGCTATTGCCAAAATGTAAAAAATAACACTTTATTTTATTTATTTTTGGGCTATTCGATTGTTATGACAGTTCAAATTTTGCCATTTTTACCTACAGTATACGTCTTGGCTGTGTTTGGACGGCTATTAGACATCTTTTAGACTGATGCGTAACACAAATGCAAAATTCGTTTCATAAAATGGGTATGTTTAGAAGTGATGTACAGTAGAATGGTACATACATCTTACAATTGTGTTAATGTATTGCTATTTTTTCATTAGGGTAAAGATATCAAAAACAGATCTTAAGGATAGCCAGGCAAAAACTGTTACGGGCAGCAAAAAAGCAAGCGCGCTTCTATCGGTCATCGTCTTATGATAGCATTTTTTATGCAGAGTACTCAATTTAGAGGACACCTTGGGCACCACAGACGCTTCTCCTGATCGTATCATAAGTCTGGGTGACATTTCCAAACTCCGTGTGGTAATTTCTCAGTCTCAAGGCCCTAGTTTCATTACGTCTGCCTAGCTGCCTGATTCGGCTAGTTTTATGAGTTTCATAATTCCCACCCCTAACAATGGCCCAGGGTTCCATAAAAGTCTGTCTCGCCATCAGCCACGTTGAGGACTTACTGAGATGACTGCACATGCTCTCAAAGAGTCAATTTCGCCACTGCGAAACTTTAAAGGACTCCGACAGGGAGCTAAAACTCCCAACTTTGACATTTTTGCTCTCTCATCTCAAACACACCAGGTATTTCAACCGACCTACCTTAGTGTGCAGTAATAATATGGTGGTTCATGCGGGCATGTGAAATGAGGTCAGTGCATCTGTAATAAACAGCTACTGAATGACCGATTTTGTATCTCTAAACAAATTCAAGACCGGTCCTGTCGGAGCACATCTGATCTTTCGTTTTTTTCTTTTTGCGTTTTCACTCAGCAGAATAAATTGACAGGCACTAAACTAAAGGTCATCCCCGAAACTGTCTTGGCAACACAAACGCTTTCCATTTCTTCGCATCTCCCATAAAAAGCAAAGACAGGTTGTTTATGCTGACACAAATCCTAAATGATGGCTTTACGACAAGCGTTATAAAGGAAACGGGGCCGGAGTTCATCGATTTACGCATTTGCTTATTCATCTTGGACATTATGCACCTATCCCTTGGTGTGGCCGCTTCACACATACGTTACATCGTCAAAGCAACCCTTTTTGGGTGGAATAATGCTTTCTCTAATCTGATATATAGTATATATATAAAATATAATGAATGACCCTGGAGGCACTTGCAAAAGACTGCTGATTTTCCATCTCCATTAACAAAGAGACCTGTTTAATGGATAGAAAGCCTGAAATCTGAGTGGTAAAATTTAATGGATGTGACAAAAATATCATCTGTTAACAGTCTTAAAACTATAACTGCTAACTGGTATTGCTTCAGGAATTTAATTTGCAGGTTTTTTAACTTAACACTGACGTTACACCCAAATCTATGCGAGTGGGTGAACCAACACTGTACAAAATGGGTGAACTCCCATTTGCATCCTTTTAAAGCGCATTTTGTAACTTTAGAAGGATCTCTTGTTAGAAATGCTATATAATATACATAACTGTATTATTAGTTGTTTTCAAAGACCTTTAATAATGAACTGTATTGTTTTTATTACCTTAGAACGAGCAGTTTTTATCTAAATACACTGCGGGTCCGCTTACATGGAAGTTGCCATTTCTCACGGCCATGTTTTTACTAGGGGTGGGGCGATCCACTTTTTTCATTACCGATCCGATTTCAATAACTGAATTCTGAGTATCGACTGATACCGATCAAATTCGCATATTTTTATTGATCCATTTAGAATTGTGTGTCCGCGCGTGTGTGTGTACACACAAAAATATATATACACACACATATACACACATATACACACAAAATCAGAAGAATATCATGTCAAATGTAAAATGAGATACAAGTTAAAAGAATGTAAGTGTTCAGATGATTAAAATACAGTTATTGTATGTGTATGTGTGTGTATGACGCGTTTTATTGACCGCTACTCAGTGTATTAACTCCGCGAGCACCAGACCATTGAGTTTTTGTGACCTTAAATATCTTCATATATGCAATTGTTTTTAGCATAAAGCTGTTGAATATATTAGGAAGACTTTGAATATAGTCTATAAATATGTTTATGGTGCTTTAATAATAGTCTGACTTTTCTATAGCATGACAGTAACAACCACAAGTAATGCAAAGTATTGGATTTGGATCGGCCCCGTTATTCCGATATTCTATCCAGCAAAAAAGGTCCGGATCGACTCGATATCCGATCCAAACACCCCTAGTTTTTACAGTAGCCCTAAACGGGACGATGACGTGCTTGTCCTGTGGTAGCTACCATAGCTTTTCTCTGCATTTCGAAACGGAGGGGTTAGCTGTGTAACCCAATCTCACAAGCTACAGTAGATGCCACTTAAAATCTACACAGTGGACCTTTAAAGGGGACATATCATGAAAATCTGACTTATTCAATGTTTAAGTGCTATAATTGTGGTCCCAGTCCTTCAAAAGATCAACCCAGTAACTTAGTTTTGGTAAACCATTCTCTGCAAGCATGTGAAAAAATAGGTAATTGAAATTTGGCTCCCATTGTGATGTCAGAAGGGGATAATACCGCCCTTTAATCTGCACTTTCCAACCACGGCACTGCCATTTAGTGCAGAGATCAGCTTATTTGCATTTAAAAGGCACACCCAAAAAATTGCACATTTTTGCTCATACCTACAAAGTGGCAATTTTACCATGCTATAATAAATTATCTATATGGTGTTTTGAGCTAGAACTTCACATAGGTACTTTGGGGACACCAAAGATTTATTTTACATCTTAAAAAAGTCTTGTGAAATGTCCACTTTAACAGCTAACAAGCCTATTTATTTGGCTGTCCATTTAAATAGAAACTATTGTTTTATCTACTGTCTGTGACCTTTTCACAACAGACCTGGGAACCATTTTTGGATCAAGTCCCACTCGTTAAAAGTCACTTTTCTATTAGATCTCAACATAGCCTAGTTAATAAGGCTGCTGGCAATACCCTGGAATGGAAAACTAGGCTTGTGTTCTTGAGTCGAAATGTGTCATAGTTTTGTTTACTATAGGCACGGTAGACTGGGCAAACACTGTGAAAAATGACCCAGTGTCTTATAGCAACTCCACCAGCACTTTTTCTCATGCCAGCTAGCACAATTAGATTAACACCACCGTCATTATAATGTTTGTCCCTCCCACTCATTCCTTATTGTGTACAGGCTCATGGGAAAATGCTTCAGAGGTGCAAAGCTACTGTTGCCAACTAGTCAACAGACTGCCTGTGAAATTACACACAATCATATTAATATAGCATGCTCGAAAAGACGGAAACGCTTAGATCAATACGGTCACAAACTGAAGTCAAGAGATCAATAACACAGAGAAACAAAGACCAGAATTGAAGACCAGAATTGATGTTTTTGAATTGAATGGTGTAACTTTATGTGTCAATATAAAGCAGAACCGAATTGAATGTGGGTTTATATCTGCAGTTTTACAATTGCTTTCACTCTGGCTTATCTAGTTATCTTTATAATATTACTGTCGAGTTTTTTTTTAATTTAAAACGTGAAACAGATGTTTCTGCACTGATATCAGACTTATTTAAAATGAATAATCTTATGTTTGGTTTATGTACATCAAATTTTCAATAAAACATTGATTAAGAAAAAAAGATAAATACCTTTCAATTGATGCATTTTAATTTATTTAAATGCATTATTAAAAAAATGGCTTTAGCAACTTCATCCCGTACACTGGAAAAAAAATGCAGCATAAAGTCAATTCAACCTACTATTTTAAGTTTTGACTCAAGTTGGAATTTTTTTCCTTAATTTGTAAAGTAAAAGTAACGTAAAAATATATGAAGTCCAAATAATAAATCCAATTTGACAAATTTGAATAAAAATGTGTTTTCTATATCAAGGAAGTGACAAGATGAAACAAACATATAGCATCAATAATGTTCACATAGCATCTTTAGGTTATAATAACATAAAAAAATCTAATCCATAATTTGATTTTTAAAGATTTTTTTATAAAAACTGATTATTTTTCCCGGAAAATGCAATAAATCCATGACATGTTTTTTTTTTCAAAAATGGTATAAATCTATTGAATCAACATATAAATGTGCATTCATCTTTGTCATGTTATATTCATTTAGTTGACTAGTGGTATACACTGGAATTAACATTAATGACATTAATCAAAACACTTACTTTTTCAGATTTAGAACATTGGGTCTCATCACTAAGCATGTGTACGCACAAATTTGTTCGTAAAATGTGCGTACAGATGTTTTAACTTACAAATCATGATTCAACAAAAACTTTTATACTAAAATTTATTTTAAATGTATGCAAAAATGTGAGAACAATTTAGACTACACGTACGCAATAATCATGAACAAGGATAAAATATATAACACATATATATATATATTTGAGGGTTATAATCTTTTTTCTTGTTTATGATTATTGCGCACGTGTGGTCTAAATTGTTCTTATGTTTTTGCAAACATTTAGAAGAAAGTTTAGTTTGAAAGTTTTTGTTGAATCATGATTTTTAAGCAAACTTGTGGGTATACGCATACTTAGTAAATGAGACCCACTGTCATTGCTGCAGTTATACTTGGGACGTTGTAATTGAACTTTTTTTGACAGCGATCAGCTGTAAAATGTTTTGGTCCTGCTCAATTTTCATTGACTGAGTAAAATAATGGAAAGTTTTTCATAAGATCCGCTGGGGTCAATGTGTTAGCATGACAGAGGCTTGATTCTGCCCTGTGACAACAAGCAACAGCCGGCATTTTCTTTTGTCCAATTTTGATGGCTTACGTTTCTTCCCCGTCACAGAAAACCACTCAAAAAAATGATTCAAGCCCTTCTTAGAAATGGCACATTAAAATTGTGCTCAATTCATTTGAAATACCTCATCAAGAGCAATAAGTATATATATTTAATTAGTCTAACACAAAATGAACATGTACTTTAATTTATTGATTTCTTCTTAATTGCATTAACACAATTAGTTTGAGTTTGGGTTCTGGAAAAAGAATTTCCCAGCATGCTTTGCATGAAACTGCTTTTGGAGAGTAATTTTTTTAATTAAGTGTTATTTTATGCATTTTTATGTAAA
The DNA here is from genome assembly GCF_030506205.2 of Paramisgurnus dabryanus. Taxonomy (NCBI): domain Eukaryota; kingdom Metazoa; phylum Chordata; class Actinopteri; order Cypriniformes; family Cobitidae; genus Paramisgurnus; species Paramisgurnus dabryanus. The sequence goes on along the minus strand of NC_133353.1, from coordinate 4,182,351 downwards.
GAGAAAGACTTAAAAGTGTTTAATGTCCGTTTAGAAGAGTGGCGCTTGTGGTTAGGATTGTGGATGTGCCGTATCTCTCAATGAGCACTAACTGTGTTAATGCCTGTTTTGAGATCAGTCTCTTCTCACATGCTCATCCAAAGTATCAGATGTTATTATTAATAGCATGCTAACATGTGCTTATGCTAATTAGTATGATATAAAAACATTTTATATTAAATAACAGAATTGAGTTATTCAGACTACACTACATTGAGTTATTCAAACAATGCTAAATCGAGTTATTAGGACTACACTAAATTGAGTCAAGGCAACTAATTGAGTATTGCTATTTACTTTAAATTGAGTTGGACTAACTCAATATATTTTTATAGTTTAAAGCAGTTTTTTATGAGTTAGGGGTACACATTCATGTTGGATGGAAATCCTGCCCACAATTTTATTGAGTTAATCCAATGAATCAGTTTTTTGAATGTACAGGTTTATCAATACCATCAAAAGTATTATTTTGTTTTTGTTTGTTTGTTGATCACGAAGTACAAAATAGATGAGAAAAAAACTAGGATTCAGTGTGTACTCAAAGTGACGCCCTGATTGTTTACAATGCGTGGAATGCTGCGCTGTGATTGGTTGAGCGGATTTATTGCAGTTCTGCGGAGAAGGATGACTGGTGTTTGTCACGTTTTGGGAAAAAAGGGAGAAATGATGACAGAATAACACGGCGGATATCAGATTTTGTGTAAAATAAAGAATTGACTTTTTAATACTGACCTGATACAATATTGATTTTGGCGGTAACTATTATTTTCTTTATTTGTGTTTATCGCATTTTGGAACCAAACTGTTCATATGCACTGTATAAAATACTTTGCTGCCTTAAAAATGTTTGTTGAATCAACTGGGATTTACAAGTCATTTCCACTAGTATTTATCTTGAATAGAGATGAGTTGTTACAACTACAGGTGAGTTGTTATAACTTACAAAAGTAAGTTGACTTTTCGCAACTATATTTTATAAGTTGTGACAACTCATATCTGTTGACATGACTTGTAAATCTGAGTTGATTTAACCAAAAAATTTAAGGCAGCAAAGTATTTTTTACAGTGTGTTGATTTGAAATAATTTTTACAGTGTAAATATTTTACAAGGTGGCTGATTTGTATTAATGTATACAATGTGAAACTTAAAATAGTAGGTTGAATTGATTTGCAAAACCAAGTTGTTTTAACGTAATGCTGCATTTTTTACAGTGTATAAATAAGCCACGTGGTAAAAAAATTACAATTTACCATGTAATTGTGTTGGGCTTACTATAAGGTTATGTAATATCCAAAACAGTTTTCAGTTGAATTTCTAAAAAAGTAACTACATTGTGAACTACTCTTACCATGGTATAAAATTAATCATCCTACCTGTCATACCACTCACCTCAAAGACAGTGCATTGTGTTTTTATATCTACAGTATACTCTTAAAACAACTAAAGAAAAGTCTTTCTTCCTGCGATGCTGGATGTGCGTCTTTGCAAACTTTTGGTTGGTGTGAGGATCTAAACCTGTAATGCACAGCGTAGGTGGATCTAAACACTGAATCACGTAATGAATCACTCTGAATCATGCTATCTTTAACAAGCACACATCTGTGTGTGCTTCATACGGTGTTAGTCATTAATTTAAAGAGACAAAGACACATTTAACCTTAATTACCCCTGAATTCATCGCATCATTATCTATTAACCCTTTTACGCCTTTCTTGAACATAAAACCAATACTTAACTCACGCAAAAATAAAGGGACTAAAAAAGTCTTTCCTTTATGTTGTTTATCTGCATGACTGGCAAACAAAAAGAAGATTCCAAGATTTTTCTCTGTGCAATTACAATGAATTGAGACTGAAGTTTTTAGCCTCAAAACAAAGACACAAAAGAGCCATAAAAGTATCATTAAATTCTTTTTGTGTGTGCAAGAAAAGTATTACAAATCCATGCTTTATTAAATTTAAGCCATTATTCAGAAAAAATATAGATGTTGACCATTAAAGGTACAGTATGTCCTAGTGGTGAAATAGCAAAATGCAACCAACCACTTATTTTAAAACGCAATGAGATGCTACGGTAGCTGTCACAGGACAAACATGTCATCGTCTGAGACAACCTATAGGGACGAAACGTGCTCTGTAGAACGGTTTGTCCATTTAGGGCTACTTCCAATTAAGGAGACCCCCGGTGCTCATTCTAAAGTAATAAATACTATACAGTTCATTATGTAAGGTCTTTATAGACCACTGATAATATAGTTAGGTATATTATATTGCATTTCTGTCAAGGGATCCTTTTAAAAGTGACACATTGCACCTTACAGATATCACTAATTGGAAAAAGCGACAACTAGAATTTCTTCTTTTGTGTTCCAAAGGGGAAAAAAACATCATACGAATCTGGTACAACATAAGTAAGGCAAGTAAATAAAGACAAATATATTTATTTTGGGGTAAAAATCCATTAAGCAGGGTCCTGGGAGCTTGTACTGATTGATTCAGATCTATGACTGGGTATCTGTCCAGAAGCCATGACTGCTGGCAGAATTACAGTAGCACTTCAGAGCTACAACGCGATACAGTGAAGCCTACACTAGATTCTCAATTCCCCCGAGCCGTTTGCAAGAAAAAGTCATCAATCAAGAGGCTATCAGATCGGGTTCTCAATGAATGTATAGCCGAGAACTATCCTCCATTGTTCGGCAGACACAAAGTGAAAGAGTAGGGCACGTACAAGCGGATCTCAGGAGAGCTCATTATTTCATTAAGAGGAGGGTCCGGGACACATCATTCAACACTTTCAGGAACACTTTCACATTAATAGAGTTTTATAGATACAAAGAGAATTATTTGGAGCCGGGAGATTTGTATGGGGAGTTTAAGCTTTGGAAGTTAGTACATTTTAGCAATCAAAGTGTCAAAAAAATGCTCATGGGTATCATGAAATATTTTGGAAAGGTCACCTCGTCTGAGTTTCTACTGGCCGAGAGTCATGCCGCAGTTTACTTTGTTTTGATGCCACATGTCAAATTCACATTCAGCACCGCAAAAATAAAATGTCTGTTATAAGTAATATACATTACTAAGCTTAAAGGGATAGTTCACCCAAAAATGAAAATTACCCCATTATTTACTCACCCTCAAGCCATTCTTGATGTATAGACGGTTTCATCGTACGCACGTGATACACGTCTGGATCCGAACCTTACTTCCGGTTCGTTTTTTCAATGGTCTGACTAGTTGCTAAACTGATCTCTTGAACAAATGCCTCGTCGAAAATAACAAATGTTTTGGTTTCCTATGTAATCTATGTGTTGTTTTTGTGCTTGTTATATAAATAAACTACGTTTAAAGAACTTTGTTGTTATTAATTCTTAGCGGAGTTTACCGGAAGTTACGTGCGGACCGCGACAGCCGCTTGTTTATGTTGTGACTGCTGAAACGGTCTATATGATTATCTTTTTTCAAACTAACAATCTTATACAAAATGATCCTTCCTTCACAGAAGTAATCCACATGGATTTAGGGGGGTTAATAATCAATATGATTTTGTAAGAAAAATATTAATATTAAAAACTTTACAAACTAAAAAAACCTAGCTTCCGGTAATGACCGACGTGCATTCACGAGAGAGTGCGTTCACAGCATGGGACGTACTGTAGAATACGAGACGTAGTGCCGTAGTGATGCCCTTACGAAAATTAACCATTTTTGTATTTTGTGGTAAAAGTTTAGTAACCATGTTTTTTGGAGTATCGATTACTATTAGCAAAACCATTGTTAACTAGTAACCATAGTATAATTATTCAAAACCATGCTTATTTCAACACTATCTTATGGCAATAGGCTTTATGCCCAGCTGCACTACTTCCTGAACTTCAGCCAGCTCCTTGTTTCCTGTCTTCCATTATTGGACAAACTGATAAATACAGGTGTGTCTGATTATTGTTGTTGTAACTACTGAGGTCAGGCACACCTGAATTAATCGGTTTGTCCAATAATGGCAGACAGGAAACAAGGAGCTGGCTGAAGTTCAGGAAGTGGTGCAGCTGGGCATAAAGCCTATTTGTACATATTTTTACGAGGTGGTTAATTCATATTTATTCTTACAACCACATACGTACCATTTTGTATGATTTGCTTTGGCTCATATGTTGGGGTTGGGGGGGATTCGTTATCGTTGTTTTTTTATGATAATCGTATGTTTTTGCATGATAAACCTTGTACGAATTTATACAAATTAGCTGTAGAATTATTCGTAAAATATGTACGAATTCCTGTGAGATCAGGCTTGATTTATTTTGTGCTAACAATGGTTTCACTACAGTAACCATGTTTTTTTGTTGTTGTTGTTTTAGTGAAGTTTATTTAACTAAGTTTGTGAGGAGCATGGTCATGTGATCTATCGTGTTGGGCAATATGCCCCATTTTGTGATTGTCGATACACGATAGTATCGGAGGGCGGGGCAATAGTTTACTCGTTTATTTATTTGTTCATTTTATATGACACTTATGACAAGCCACCTGATTGGTGGACGAAAAAGAAGCTGATCTACTCTTAATGGCAACACTGTCACGACTGCACCCTTCTTAAAACTGATGCCATTAATCACTCTCAGAAATAAAAGTACAAAAGTTGTCACTGGGACAGTACCCTTTCAAAAAGGTACACCTTTGTACCCAAAAAGTGCATATTAGTACTTCAAAAGGTACATATTGCAGTTCAAAGATACATATTTGTACCTATATGGTACATATTAGGACCTTTTTTAAAGGGTACTGCCCCAGTTTTTGAAAGTGATCCTGCCTGAAATCTCCTGCATGCCAGGGAGTGGGAACAACACACTCGCTGGTTTTAAACCCCTGCACAAACCCTATCATGCAAGGAAAAGCATGCAGTGTGCATGTTAATATGTGAAACTATGATGATAATTAAAATAACTATCACCAACTTTCTTCATGAAAGCCTGCTATCGGCAATATGTCTGACGATCGTCAATACACGATACTATCGTCTATCGGAACAACCCTGGTGATCCAACCAATCAGCACAGAGAGGTGCCTATAAATAGCCATCCCTCACCTCTGTCACGTTTTTGCAGCATCCATTCTCCATCCCATCATCTCACTTGCATCTAGTTTCATATATCCCAGTTAAAGAGGGGGGAATACTCTGGGTTCCGTCTAAAATTCCAAGCTCGAAGCCCTCTCCTCGGATAGCATGCCAAATATGCTTCATCTCATTCCTTGTCAATTACATGTTAATGCGAACTTAGTCAAACTATGGTTAATTTTCCTAAGGACAACCACGGAAGCCCAGAGAGCAAAACAAAATGCCATTCAGGAAATATAAAAAGACATTAATATGTACCACCAATAAAGATATATTTAAGTTTGCATCTAAAGTATCTCATGTACTCATTTACACTGAGATTCATAAAAAGTGATCATTTGCGAAGACTGTAGCTGTGCAACCGGCACATTTACAGATACACGTTTTTGAAGTCAGCCCAATATTTGAGTCATACGCGTAAAGGAAAGGACAGAATTAGAAGATCCTGCAGTGTAGGATTTAATGAGTCTACCTCTCACTTCCCACAGATGGATAAATAGATGACTGCTGATCATGTGGGCCGCTATTCCTCGCGGGAAACTTTGACAAATCAAACGCAAGTCAAAAGTTCTGCTTTGGATCCGTTTGCGTTTCTGTATTCCTCTCTAATGTTTTGTACTGCCTGTGGATCTTTCTTGTACTGCCTGTAAACCCTCAAATCTTCACAGTGACACTCTTTAGCATAAGTAATTTATGAAAGGTGGATAATAAGTCATGTAAATCTGTCTAGATTTGTAAAGTGAAGATATTGTAAAAAGTGCATCCTCAACTACTGTGGTACTAATAGGCAGCTATGTCCAATACTCTGTGCCCGCTGCACACATAATCACTTCCATCCTGTGGCCATGGTAAGCCAGCATACATCTTCCTCAGAGTGACAGGTGGCATCACCCAGGATCAACACAGGTGTTGGGTGTCAGGAAGCTCACCGTATTATCTATTCATTATTCAGTGCTGGCAAGACAGGCTTTTAACCACAGGCCCCCATCAGCACAGCTGGAGGGCCGGGTGAAGCTCAGGGAAGATGAACAGAGAGGTCAAGTCAGCTACTGAAATCCCCTCAATATTAGACCACCAAAACACCAGTGAAAATCAGAATTAAACCTATTTTAGACAAACGTTACCAGTCCAAAACATCCACCAAGACGACATTAAGTTCGAAGCTGTGCACTCCAACAGAGCACCTCCAACTGTGTTTAAAATTACACATTTAAATTCATTTTTTCTCTTAAAATCTGCACAGAAAACCAATAAAAAGTGCAGATTCAGTTCAAGTCTGTACAGTACAAAATTACAAGCTAAGAGAAAATAAATTGTATAAGTCCTCATAAATCAAAGGTGAAGAACCAGAGTAGCTGGTATTGGTTAGTGCATGGGTTTTCAAACTTTATGATTGCCTATATAATGAACCTTACCTAAAATATATATTATCAAGTTATATCTTTCTATGTATAACATATATAACCGGCTACACTTCTAGAGTAATGCAACATTTTCAATTTCAATTTATTTGCACTACAGCAACTTTGACAATAAATATTGTTTTATAGTAGCTTTACAAGGATTAGGGGGCATGCACACCAAAGCTTTTACACCCGCGGCCGGCGTATGTTTTTAATTGTTTCCAATGTAAGCTCTGCGTTTTTCAAAAAAGCCAGCAGCTAGCGTTTTTTTCCACGCTGAAAGCCGGTGCTCGGTTTTTTTTTACATTCAGTGCTGAACGCCGAGAGTTAAGAACTATACAACTATAGGTGAAAAGCTTAGCTCGTCATGGTCAGTTCTCACACGGCTTCCAAACACAGTGGAGGAGAGGCGGGACAAATATCACAACAACCAACCAGCGCATCGCACAACGACTGATAAACAAAGCAGAAGTATCACAGCAACCAAAGCGCTCAGCTAAAGAAAGCTGGCAGTCGGCGTCCGCCTAGCATTTTCAGCCGCGTTCAAAAGCTTTGGTGTACACATCACCTTAAGAGACGTGCACACCAAAACTTTTAAATGCGGCTGAAAATGCCTGGAGGACACCGAATCCCGGCTGTTTTTCAGCTGAGCGCCAGCTTTCTTCAGGTTAGCGCTTTGGTAGCTGTGATATTTGAGCTGTGAGCCGGTTGGTTGTTGTGATACTTTTCCCGCCGCTCATTCACTGTGAGTGGACAGCCGTGTGAGAACAGACATTGACGAGCGGAGCTTTTCACCCAAAGTTGAATCTCTTTCAACTCTTGACGCTCAACGTGAAAAAAAACGCCAAACGCTGGCTTTCAGCACAAAAAATATGCCAGCTTCTGGCTGTTTAAAAAACGGTGCGCTTCCATTAGAAACAATTGAAAACATGCGCCGGCCGGGGGTGTAGAAGCTTTGGTGTGCAAGCCCCCTTACTGCCTTACTAACTGCTTTTTACTGTCTTGAAATAATAAAAAAAGATGCAAATGCAGTAAACTATTTTGGAATGTGTGTAGCAAGCGTGTCGCACAAGCCTTGAAAAGTGAAGCCAAAACGTCTCGATCGCCCCCCAGTGACTGGTCCCAGTATAGGCCATAAATCTCGCCTCCACCATGTTATTCAATGGGACCAACTTAACAATTTAATTACACTTCAATTATCTTTTTTCTAAAACTGGTTTCTGTCATTTACTGTAGTTTTTATCACGCTGATGTAAATTCAAGTGTTCGTTTTTAAGATAAGTTTGTTTTTAGTTAGTTATTTAACGCTATAAAAACGGTGGTGTCACATCATGATTGACAGCTGTGATATGTGCATTCTGCGAGAGCGGGGCCTTGATTTTGCGGCTTTATTTCCTGCTCACTACTGCGCAGGACTGGTCCCGAAATCGATACTGCGCAGACTCAAGACCCAAGATGTCAGCGCTGTATCAGAACACTGGCGGCTTTACTTTTCACCCATGGAAGAGAGCGAACGGGCATCGTCCATCTTTTTTTACAGTCTATGGGATGTAGTAATAAATAAGAGATAAACCTAATTTTGAAACCAATTTTTTTTTAATAATGGCCTTTCTCTCTGAAATTTTCTGGGGATGCCCTAGAACCTCCTGGACCCCAGTTTGAAAATCCCTACGTTAGTGGACACTAACCAACTGACTAACCAATAAATTAACCATGATACCTTGCTGCTTACCTCATACCATCCGACGTGCTAGATCTGTCAGCAAACCTTCAAAGTGTTACCACATCGGTTTACTTGAGTGTAAAACAAACACCCCTTTGACTTTATGCACAAGCAGATTTTATGCTGCTGGCATCATCAAACACAAGACCTTTCTCTTCTTAGCAGATGTTAATACCATCTGTCAGATTTTTGGTTCATATGTACAAATATTGCTACAAAAATTCACAAGTGGTGACAGAATCTAGTCAAATTATATAGACGCCAAATTATGCACCCTTAATGAAACTCACTCGCCCTTAAAAATAGTCAAAACTTGAAATACAAAAGACAAGACTACATTAGTGGGTTCGATTCCCAGAGAACACATACAGTACTGATAAAATATACACATTAACTTTGGATAAAAACACCTGCAAAATGCATGCCAAATGCTTTTGCTGTGATGCAAAAGTGGTGCAAGCAAGATGAAACAATATTTTAATGTCTGGGTGCATGCATGTGCAGAAACGCCTTAATATGCAACATAGCTGATATTTTGCTGCAATTAATGGTGGTTATTATAAGAAAGCCTGGGTATATCTGGGCTAAAGCTGAGCATGGAGATTAGAAAAATGGATGAAAATCTTCAAGATGTAACAAATTCCATCCCCTAAAGCTTTCTACCATAATCACTGGAACACACACATGCAGCTGTATGCAGTCACAGATGTTATTCATTAATGTACTTCTGCCCCCATGTGGTGGATAAATTCCTATTGTGCATCAGCAGCACCCATTATGTGTGAATATCAATGCAAGAAAACTACATTCTGAGGTAGTTAATGGATGAGGGGTGTTACAGATGCACTGACAGTGATGAATATGCTTTTCTAAGCAACCATCAGCAAATGTTTAACTCAAGAAATAGCTAATTTTATCTGTCAGAGCCTGTTAACATAGCCCTCATACAGTATTAAAGGACTGTGGTGGTAGTACTGCAATGGTGTGAGATAAAATTACCATGGTATTGTGGTACAGTATATACCATGGCATTGAAAGACTGCCCTACTACATTGAATTTATAGGGTATTTTGGTAGTATTTTGCATAAATTTTACATTTTGTATTTTAAAGGGACACTCCACTTTTTTTGAAAATATCCTCTTGAGGTAAACAATTGAGTCTTACAGTTTTGGAATCCATTCAGCTGATCTCCGGGTCTGGCGGTACCACTTTTAGCATAGCTTAGCATAATCCATTGAATCTGATTAGACCATTAGCATTGCGCGCAAAAATAACCAAAGAGTTTAGATTTTTTCCATATTTTAATCTTAACTCTTCTGTAGTTGCATCGTGTACTAGGACTGACAGAAAATTAAAAGTTGTGATTTTCTAGGCAGATATGGCTAGAAACTATACTCTTATTCTGGCGTAATAATCAAGAACTTTGCTGCCATAACATGGCTACAGCAGGCGCAATGATATTAGGCAGCACCAGAAGATAGCCCCCTTGGTAACTTTTAATAGCAGGGGACTATTTTCGGGCACTGCATAATATCATTGCGCCTCCTGCAGACATAGCAACAAAGTCCTTGACTATAATTATTAAAATCGCAACTTTTAATTTTCTGTCGGTACTAATTTTCTTAGTACATGATGCAACTACAGAAGAGTTAAGTTTTAAATAGGAAAAATATTGAAACTCTTTGGTCATTTTTTTTAGCGATGCTAATGGTCTAATCAAATTCAATGGATTGTGCTAAGCTATGCTAAAAGTGGTACCACCAGAACCCGAGGTCGGCTAAATGGATTCCAAAATGGTAAAAATCAAATGTTTAACTCTAGGGGACCTGGAAAACGAGCCTACTTTAAAAAAAATGAAATTAACTAAATTCGATGCACTTCAGCAGCAAATCAAGTAAAAGATTTAATTCAGTTACTGTTTTTAAATCGCTTATAAGCAAACAAATGCTTTCACGCTTAAAAAAACATCACATTTTAAAATCGATAGGTACACTGCAAAAAATGACTTTCTTACTTAGTATTTTTGTCTTGTTTTCAGTAGAAATATCTAAAATTTTAAATCAAGATGTATTTTCTTGATGAGAAAAATGACCTAAGAAAATAATACTAGTTTTTTGACAAAAAATATACAATTTAAGTGAATTTGTGCTTAAAACAAGCAAAAATATCTGCCAATGGGGTGAGAAAATTTTACTTGAATTAAGTGTTTAAGAAAAACGAAATCTTATTTCACAATTTTATTTTTCACCCCATTGGCAGATAATTTTTCTTGTTTTAAAGACAATTTCACTTAAATTGTATATTATTTGTCTTAAAACTAGACTTATTTACTTAGGTCATTTTGCTCATCAAGAAAAAGCTTCTTAATTTAAGAATTTTTAGATAATTATACTGAAAACAAGACAAAAATACTAAGTAAGAAAGTCATTTTTTGCAGTGTATAAATTGTCAAGATTTGCCGGCAATGCATCAACGAGCAAATCATTACACCTCTGCACTCTTAAAAAAAAGGTGCTTCATAACCCCACCAAATAGTATTATAGTACTGTATTGTAGTACTATAGTACTTTTAATTGCAGAGACTCAAATGATAATTACACAAATAAGAGTCAATCACATTTGTACAGTGTTATACCGAGACCAAATTAGTAAACAACTTAAGGTAAACTAATCTCGGCTAAGTTTTAAATTAGATAAAGAACCAGAAATCAGGCTCACCATCACCCTGGGCACCTTTGTAAATAGATGGTGGGTAAACACACAGGTCAGTGTTTCTGTGGGTTAGATCATGACTCTATTCTTCCCGCAAAAAAAGATAATTTAGCAAGGCCAGACAGAAACAAAGAACCACCTGTGCTGAGAAGATATAAGGCTTGTTCATTTTCCTCCACTTATGATGAATGTGTAAAATCAACCTCAGCAGACAGCCAAAGCACCCAACAGAGCTCAGCATGTTTAAAACATCGATCTGTTAATGAAGAAAACAAACACAGAGAATAAAAAAAAATGTGAGCGAAATAATGCCATTAAGACTATATGTTGCATCCAGCTGGTTTGTTTGATACACTTTTATCTGTTAAGTTAAATTATACAGTATGTCCTCGTGAAAATATGTTAGTCAATGAATTTAGTTGTGCCCTTAAAGAGACACTCCACTTTTAAAAAAAATATATACTCATTTTCCAGCTCCCCTAGAGATAAACGTTTTAGTTTGAACATTTGATGATATTACACAACGCCTGAAAATAGTCCCCTTGGTAACTTTCAAAAGTTCAAAATATCAGCCAAGGTACGGCAGCAAAGTCCCTGATTATTACGTACGCCAGAATGAGATATAGTTCCTAGCCATATCTGCCTAGAAAATCGCAACTTTTAATTTTCTGTCGGTCTTAGCAAAGATGTTTTAAGTAGGCAAAATATCGAAACTCTTTGGTCTAATCAGATTCAATGGATTATGCTAAGCTATGCTAAAAGTGGTACCGCCAGACCCAGAGATTGGCTGAATGGATTTCAAAACGGTAAAAAACAAATGTTTAACTCTAGAGGAGCTGGAAAATGAGTGGTAAAAAAAGTGGTAATTGTAATAAAATATGCAAAAACCACTGCCAGGTGTAATAAATAACAGTTTTAAATAACAGCTGGTCCCTTGTCTCCCTTGTAATATCCGTGCTATCCACCGTTTCCACTTGTAGAAACTATGGCAAACCTAGTGGACAAAAGCGGGAGTGACGGTTATACAGCATCAAATATGCAGCTGTTGTGTCTTGCAGCTTATTTATTATGATGGCATATAATAATCTGATCAAACATAGAGGTAAAAACTAATTTATTATATCCATGAACATGATTAATGCATTACATACGTCTCTGGATGGTTGAAAACAACATCTATCATTCCACTCTCCTTCTTTCGCCTTTGTTATTGTGAAATAGCGACCTTTAGGGTCAAAAAGTCTACATTTCAGCTTTAATATTTTATTACGCAGTGAACTAATAAACTGGTAAAGTGTGTTTTCTTTTATCGGGGAAAGCCCATAAACGGATTAAGCAAATACCGATCGGCACAGGTAGCTCATGTTACATTTACCTATTCTGCAGACATGAGTGTAGTACTATAGGTGCTGACGTCACTGTCTGCGAGACACCTGACAAACCAAATCCAGTGTGAACGCTGTTTTATTGATTTGCATGTAAACCCATGAACATGCATTTCTTTAATAAGCACATTATCAATAGTAAACCGCATATTCAGTGCATGGAAACGCACTCCGTGATTGTTTTTTAAAGCAGTAAGGCACGTCAGCCCATGCAGTATTACGAATTACGAAAATATGTGCATTGCATCTACCAACACCCTTTAGACGTGACTTTTTTTAAAATATACTGTAGCACAGCCTTGTGCTTTATTGCTTAATTCAGCAACATGTCTAAATGTACTCTATGAATTATTAAAATAGAGAATTTGTTGGTAAACTGTACCGTTAATAGACTGCGAGAGTGCAGTTTCATCTAAACACAACTCCGGAGGTTGTAGAGACGATTACAAAATGGCTTTAAATCTAACGCTGCACTGTGAGAAACGTTATAACGAAAAATCTAATACATTTTCTGCTCGATAACCAGGAGAGAAGCAGGCAACACAAACTCAGTTAAGCGGGTATGAGACATTTATCAAGGAGAACAACCTAAATATAGATAGTGTTTTAGTGATGCAACAAACATTACATTACTTATAGATATTTGCGGGATCTTGTGATGGCACAAAACCTCCTCACCAGATGATGATTGTCAATCATCATGCAAATAGCACCTCAGTTGCAAACAACATCAAAGCAGGTGTGCACTGCTACAAACATCAAAACTGCTGATGGCAGACCTACGCTTCACTCTGAGTGTGTGCATCCATGCACACCTGCGATGCTGATTTCCCATTTTTCACACTGGATCAGCTGTAATAAAGAAAGACGGTTATTTAATCTCAGAAGGAAGAAGTTTATCTCCTATCGTTTCCATTTACTTAGCCAATTTTAGCCTGTGGGTAACTGTATTTTTTTTAGGGACCGCCCAATTAAACATCTAGATTGTGTTATAGCTATAACATTTGGGTAAATTGTAATGAAAAGCAATAAATCATATAGCTAAGAGGTAATGCAAAGCCTACAGTCGCATTTCAGTGTTGCACATTCAGACTTAAAAAGTCAAGGCTGGTTTGCAGCTTTTTCTGTCCAAGAATCGAATCACTTAGACCACATGATTGACACGGTTGTAGCCCATCACGGCTGGTTTTGTTATGTGCCAATTCAAATACTATTTAAAGAGATAGTTCAACCCCCCCACCCCACACCCCCCCCCCAAAAAAAAGAAAAATGATTTTATCATTTACATACAATCTGTTTATCCTACTATGAAAGTCAATAGGTACTAGAGCCTGACCAATATGGAGAGGGGGGAGCAAAGCCAATACAGATATTAAGGAGTTAAAAGAGGCAGCTATCAATATATCAGCCGGTATTCTTTATATGTATATTATAGGACAGTACACATATACTACCGAGTATATTATAGTACAGTACTGTAGTACTGTTCTGGGTTGCCAGTAGCAAACAATGGAGTGCGTTTTACTGGACAAACAAGTATTACACCATTTACAAGCATTTTATTATGTTCTGTAATCATATTGGTGGCTAGTGGGTGTAACGGTTCAAATCACGGTTCGGTGAGTATCACGGTTGTATGGTCGCGGTTTCGGGACGTTTCGGTACACTTTGGTCACAACAGGCTTCTTTACAAAAATAAAAACCTAAGACATTTTTAACCTCTGCAAAAAATAACATTTTCACTTAAGAGCACTTGTATTATTATACTACATGTAACAACTTTACAGTGCACTTCAAAATTAACATAAAATAGCTTAGAACACTGGGTTACTTTTTATATTCTATGCCACCATCTTCAAGTTTTTTTGCAAGAAGATCAGTTTGTTAACATTTAAACACAGAAGGCAATGTGTGCTGTTTTGGTCTCACTTGCGATCGCGTGCTATCAACAACACCCTGGTGATGATGGCGCAATAAGCGACTCATCATATTAGATGTATTGCCTTGAGCATACAGTACAGCACTCGCGAATTTTACAGATTTGTCCACGTTTTCTTGAGCATCATTGCTGCAGTAGACTTAAAGGAAGCTGCCGGTGTCTCTATTAGCGTCTTTTCTCCTTCGCTTGCCACGCTAAATGGTCCGCGCCACACACACACCAACACGTGAGGAGGAACTGTGAGGTTGGCAACAGATTTCCATACTACGAGTTGATTGGACAGGTACTCTCACCTAAACACACGCAGAGCTTATTCAGAACCATACACTAGCGGTTTTATGCAATGATTTTTCATCAAACTATATTAGAAATGCGTGGTCGAATCAAATACGATGCACCAAGGTGCAAGTGCGTCCCGAACAGTGGGAGGATAACGGGACGATTCGATTCTTTATCGAGAACCGTTACACCCCTATTCGCGGCATATACGTGACAGGCTTATTTCAGCTGATAAAATTGGCAAAACGTTAAATTGGTTGGACTCTATCGTCAATTTTATGTAAACTATTCCTTTAAATAATTAAGCAAAAATGTCTATTTATAAAGAAATCGGCAGACGCATATGTAGGGCTGTCACAAGGATTAAATAATCGTCTTAACGCAACAGTTTGACCTCATCGTGATGATTTTAGATCACCGCAATGATTGCACATCTCTTTAAAAAACAGAAAGGGGAGCTGCAGTGCCTGTATAAATGAGACCGTATCAGATGGCGCTCTTTAATTGACAGTGTAACGCGATAAATGCAAAGTCATTCAATACAGTGAAAAAAACTGCATTTAACGAAATGCTGCAAAGTATTAATAAGCAATATGAACTGCCAGTTAAAACATACATTTCCAATGTCGAAATGATTTCACATCACCGCAATGATTGCACATCTCTTTAAAAAACACAAGGGGGAGCAGCGGCACGTGTATAAGTGAGACTGTATCAGATGGCGCTCCTTAATTGACAGTGTAATGCGTTTTTGAAAGATATATTCATTAAATAATTACTTGTGTATTAGTGCCAGAAGATTTCATTTAAATAATCACAATAATGTGTGAAAATTATTTCTTGAACAAAAATATTTATGAGAATTAAATGTCACAGCAATAAAACAGGCAATAAATCAAAATAACCGGCACAATTTATTAGTCAATTAACCGTTAGCCAAATTTCATAATCGTTACAGCCCTAATGTGTATTAATATTTACTGCCAGGTAAACCTAGCAAACTATATACAATAATGTGTGAAAATTGTTTCATGAACAAACAAAATAATTGTATGAGAATTAAATGTCAAAACAATAAAACAGACAATTAATCGTCATAAAAATTAAAGTACTAAAACAGGCAATTAGTCGTCATAATTGTCACAATTTGACAGCCCTACGCATATGAATACTTTTGTGTTTAAAAAAAAAAAAAAAAAGATTACACATGCTTATGGATGTGGACATCAAGTGTATGTGTACATGTAAACAAGATCAATCATGAAGTGACAATGATTCATTTTGTGTGACTAAAACAGCCATATTGTTCATGAAAACAAATAAGATCTAATAAATAATAAAAGTCCTTTATTTCAAGCCTTTCCTGAATCACAGGCCTTTTGTAACACAAAGCATCTCTTGCATTAACTTCATTAGGCTTAAGGTTAAACCACCGTACTACATCTTCCAAGCACAAGATCACTCCTGCATATTATGGAAAATCTCCACCAAAAGATTATATGATGGTCAATACAGATAACCAGACACCACATTCTTTACAAAACAGTGATATAAAAGTCACAGCCAGGAATGTTTCACTTTTGTTAACAACAAAATATAGCGCAATATCGTTTCTCCTATCTACCGAGCAAGCCTCCCGGGGTGCGAGTAATGCACTTGTTCCTTTAAAAACAGGCTCATGTAGCGCTTTTTCATGTATCCCAGCTAAAAATACAAGCATCGAACCTATTAGGTTGAGTTAAACCACCAGATTCTCACTGAGAACCCTTACACGTGAACAATGATTTTCATCATCTTCTTTCAACACGAAATGGCAACTGCGAAAATGACCAAAAGAAATTCATTTCAGGTGGATTTGTAAGGCTGGAAGCAGGTAGACGATCGATTTTTACCAGCGCGTGGCAGACTGAAAGTTGAACGTGCGTGGAGGCGTTAGACGAAAGAGATTTGATCTGCCAACCTCTCTCTCTCTCTCTCACCAATGCTCTCTTTCTCTCTCGCCTTCATTCTCTCAGGCTATGCTGTTGTTTTGTAAAGCTATTAGCACAATCAGACAGCACCTGTACACTTGGACGTGGAACAGGTAAACGCAAACAGGATTAGACTTGGCAGAACGGTTATGGCTACACTCTTGAGGACAACTAGCTTGACAGTTGACGGCTGAGATTTTTCCTTAGAGCACCAGTGTTTGTTCGTAAAAGGCTGCTAGGTCTGTTTGCTACAGATGTGTAAGCCATTGATTATGGCCTACGCGCTTTCTCATAAGTTGTTTGGCTATTGTGAGCCGAGCTCGGAAAACCAGGTGTACCGGAGCTCTGATATCAAAAGGAAAGAAAATCAATCGGATCTGATTTGACATCGCCTACAGGCAAGCGTTACTGCGTTGGTTAGAGGTGTATAATTCTGAATGCTTGGTGGAGTCCGTGTGGGTTTACCTCGCTGTCCATCATGAGGGCGAAAAGCGGCAGACCACTTTTACAGCAGCCTCGGTCCTTCTAATGCTATTTACTGACTTATTTGTTTATAGTTGTTACTAGTAGGGCTGCACGATTCTTGTTAAAATGTGAATCACGATTTTTCAGCCATGGGAAATCAGATCACGATTCTCTCACACGATTCTAATTTATTTAAGAAAAAAGTGCTACACAGAACTTTCAGTTATAATAAAGCGTCTTAAAAGTCTCTTTTCCTTATTTTAGACCCCTTGAGATGAGTAACTTAATATTTGTTAGCTGTTAAACATAAACAATAGAACGTTGACATTAAAGGGGCCATGGCATGACAATCTGACTTTTTTCATGTTTAAATGCTATGATTTGGTCCCCAGTTCTTCTATCAACCTAGAAAATGTGAAAAAAGATCAACATAGTAACTTAGTTAGTTTTGGTAAACCATTCTCTACAAGCACATGAAAAAATAGGTAGTTGAAATTTGGCTCTCCTTATGATGTCATAAGCAGGGTTTAAATTGGGCCGGGGCCGTCCGGGGCTAAGCCCCGGCACATAGGCTGAAGGTCGCGCTCTGCTCTTGCCAGTGTACCAGCTGCGCTTGTGCGTGTATACTCGCTGCGCTGGTGCGTGTGCACTGACGCGAAGGGAATAATGCGTTTTCATTCATTATGGGGCATACTCACCAACGCAAGTTCAACGATTTGCGCGAGCAGATTACATACAAAGTCAATGCAAAGACGCAACCAGGCGCGTCCTCGCACGGGGCGATGAAAATGAAGCAAATTGGGCGCCGCAATTGCCGCGAAAACACGCGCTTTTCCCTTTAAGTGCGTCTTCGCGCAAGTTATGCAACTCTAGCGAAAAAACTCAGAACTTCAAGAACGCGCTCTCACGCAGGATCATTTGACGAGAGACAGAGAGAGAGACGTGTGAATGGTGCCCACGTCGAGAAAACTTCATAGAAGACTAGAAACGTGTAAAGGATTAAAGTATGTATGTCACTCATCTAATTACATTATGTTAAGGATATCACTGGATATAACTATTGTATAGTTTAATAAAATAATGTATTTTGATTACACAAATCAAACCTAACTATATCTTTTTAGCTGCTGACCAGCATAGGGAATCTCTATGGCCAATTTATAAGACATGTTGATGATACAGTACTGTGTGTTGTACCTTTTCTTGTTAATTGAGTCTTTTGGGGTAGCCTATCTTATGCCTAGAATTATTCAAGGAGGTTGATTCTTTTAACTTCCTTTAAAGTTTGATCAGTTGTGCATAATGACATGTGCAACAAATGGATATAGGGTGTCAAACTCATAGATTTGCATCATATAAAATTCAGAAGCTCTTTTTAAAATAGTTTGGGTCAACCTCTGGCACAGCTTTAAAGCTGAAACTTATCAAATCCTATCAGAGGTCCAGAATGTCACTGAAACACACCAGTGGCTTTGCTATCATCAGTATTAAACATGTTACCCCTTGAAGTACCCCTCCCCTCAGAGCCCCCCCACATAACAAATCCCAATTTAACCCCTGGTCATAAGGAGCTCTTATTATAATAATACCACCCCTTAATCTGCACTATCCAACCACAGCACTGGCATTTAGTGCAGAGAAAACCACAATTGAGTTTTAATTGAAACAAACCACCATCATTGTGATCAGTGTTTGAATTTCATCAGCTCATTTGCATTTTAAAGGACCCACCCAAAACGGCACATTTTTGCACACACCTACAAAGTGGCAATTTTAACATGCTATAATAAATTATTTATATGGTATTTTCAGCTAAAACTTCACATATGTACTCTGGGAACACCAAAGATTTATTTGACATCTTAAAAAAGGCCATGGCCCCTTTAAGATATTTTTTGTACACTAAAACTGGCCAACCTTAAAACTTTAAAAATAAGAAACTGTTAAAACACTAAATATTCAACATTTTGAGGCTTCAGGGAGAAAAGCAGGCAATTTAGGGATGCATAACGATTAATCGCGATTAATCTATGGCAGAATAAAAGTTTTTGTTTACATTATATGTGTGTATAATAACTTTGTATAGATAAGTGCACATACATGCATGTATATATTTCAGAAATGTTTACATGTGTATTTACATTTGTATATGCATGTATAATTTATACTATATATAAATACAGGGTTCCCACACCTTAGTTGACTTCAAATTCAAGGACCTTTCAAGGACTTTCCAGCTCCAATACCCTCAAATTCAAGGACTAAAGGTTACATTGTGTTACATTTAAAGATACATTGTTACAGTTCCCTTTCGAGGGAACTCGCGCTGCGTCACTGCAGTGACACTTTGGGGACGCCTCCAGTGGTAAGTGCGTCTGAATGTGTTTATCAAATTCAACCAATGATGAGGCTTAACGACAAAGACAGGGTGATGCGGGAACCAGGAAGTATATCGGTATCTGAAATATTGCCAAAGACAGCATTACAGGGACGCAGGAAGTATGGTATCCCTTCTCAGGGAACAACGGTTACATACGTAACCCGAGACGTTTTCATGTTTGCAAAAAAGCATTTTGGTATGAATCAACATTCGCATACAGAAGATATAAGCATTTAAAGTGAACAGTTTAGCACGTGTGCTTAAAAAGTCTAGAATTTTTATGATATTATCCTACAGGGAATAATATGGATTTTTTCCAGAAAACTTAACTTAAACTTAACATAAAATAGATTCAAGCACTTTCAATGACCTGTATCTATGTATGTATATTTTCAAAAACTTACCAGGGAATTTTTTTCCCCAGATTCATAAACTTTCAAGGATTTCAAGGACCTGTGGGAACCCTGAAATGTAAATACTTAATATATACATTTTTTTTCTTAAAATTATATACAAATGTCCTTTACAAAAATGCAATTATTTTTGCTTTTTGCTCAATTTTTTTATTTTTGAAGAAACCTACCCATGTATGAGAGGTGACAAAAAGAAAACAAATGAAGATAGGATGAAATGTTTTCTGTGTTTTGTTTGTTTGTTTTTTTGTTTGAAAGCAAAGGGTCTGTTATTTCATTTGATATATTGTATGTTTATATATTTATAGAACAAATTCTGGAAGGCATTTGTGAAACTTTTGTAAAAAACAATCAAATAAAGTATGCTCTCAGTCGTATACTGCAAATACAAGTAGTTCTCCTTTATTTGCAAACTGTGTTAAAATTAACAACTAAGGAAGCCTCTAAGGAAACTAAGGAAAACCAATTCATTCTTGTCAGAACCTCTAGTAAATTATGTTATTTTATTTAGTTGGCATTCAAAATCGTGGGATAATCGTGACCTAGGGCTCTATCTTACACCCGGCGCAATGCAGCGCAATGCGCGACGCAAGTGTCTTTCGCTAGTTTCCATCCTAATTTTCACGTTTAGCGCCGCGTTGTTTAAATAGCAAATGCATTTGCGCCCCCTTTTGGGCCCATGGGCATTCTGGTCTGAAAACGAGGTGTGTTCAGGCGCATTGTTGGCGCATTGCTATTTTGAGGCAACTAAAATAGACTACGCAATGTGTTTTATGTTATTTA
Organism: Paramisgurnus dabryanus; assembly: GCF_030506205.2. NCBI lineage: Eukaryota > Metazoa > Chordata > Actinopteri > Cypriniformes > Cobitidae > Paramisgurnus > Paramisgurnus dabryanus. The sequence continues at coordinate 4,161,748 of NC_133353.1, read as the reverse complement.
AAGAGCGCATTAGTAATATGCGCCTATAAACGGGAGGACAACGCGGGTTTGCTTATCACAAAGTACATGAATGCGCAGCAGCACAAAAATTCTTTTAAATATGAAAGATTAAAGGATTGAATGTTAAAGATTATTATTGAGTGTCTTGGACATAAATGAGGACTAATTATGAGACGTTAGAAGGCACAAAGAGCTGCTTCACCTGCAGCCTGGTAAGTAAATAAATGCTTTGCTTTGAACAAATGCGTCTGTTTTTAAATGTTTTTTTTTAATGCTACCTCACGGATTTATTGTATATGATTACTCTGTACCTGTGGATATGGTGAGATGAGAAACATTTTTAAGTAATGCTTAAGAAAAAGTATTTGCTAAAAAAAACGCTGTCCAAAGTGCTGAAACGCACGGTAAGCCGTTTGTAAATTCTTTATCTCCTGTTTGTTACAAATAAAGTATTTTTAGAGTACAAACCTTATCTTACGTACTTGTAAATTATTTTTTAATGATATTGGATAGGCATACATTTAAAGCAATTACAAGCCTGCTTTTTTACTTCCATGACTAAAAGAAAACGGGTTTTAAAGGTTTTAATAAAAAAATAACAATTTCAATACAAGTGAAAAACAACACAATTATATAACATTAATCTTAAACTGGGGATCTTCTTCCTCCGCTTAGTTTTTCAGTTTACAAAGTTCGTCATCTAAATAGGGATTAGACATAGCGCCAGCGCAACTTGCTTTTAAAGGGGATGAGAGCTGAGACTCTCATTGGTTTACTGCACGTTACGCCCAATATACTCCAATTACAATAGGACCAACCCTTTTCGACCATGCGCTCGGCGCAAAAACCATTTTTCCCGTCGTTAAATTAGCAAAAGTGGATTCGGACACGCCCATTTAGACGTTGCGCTGTGCGCTTTAGACAATGCGCTTAGATCGTTAAAATAGGGCCCCTAGATTTAAAACGAAAAACGTGATTCTCATTTTTTGCCAAAATCGTGCAGCCCTTATTGCACCCCTAAAAAACAAAACATACTGTATCACAAGTGGTGTGAGAGACGAGGGACTTGTTTGGTATTCTTAATGTTATATAGGAAAGACAAATTGCTCCTTCTGAATTTGCAGTTCGCGGTAGGTCTGTCTTGAAAAGTTTTATGTTAGCATTAAAAATACATCTTTTTTGGAAAATAAATGGGACCTTTGCCCCACTGTTGCACTCTATTTTAAAGACGACAAAAGAGTTGTTGGTCAAATTGGCACACAAGACCTCCAACGTGATGAATGTCCCTCTAGGGCCACCATAACTGCCACTTCAGCAAAGCAGGCAGGCGTAGTACGTGGTGAGGGTGAAGTGAGCGGTAGGGTGCAAACAAGGAGACCACAACCCCCTTTCGAAAGCCTACTTCCTTTTTAACTCGGGTCATTTATTATACCTTACGACAGCATGTTCTGACAGGAGACGTCCTAAAACATCTAAAAGCACCTGTACTACACTAGTGGACAAAACTCTGGTGTCAGCAACTACTTGCTCATTCCAACAAGCTGTTTCATAAATCTCAGTCATGCCCTGTAAGAGAAAGTGCCGGCAAACATTCTCGATAAGGGATAACTGATTCAAACTCCTATGCACGTGTCATAGGGGTGTGTAGATGAAAGAATTGAGTAAAGGCATTGTGGGTCGGAAGGGACAGACCCAGAACCGGTCAAACGGGTCACTAGACGAAAAGCTCACGTGAGCTCTGATAGCCAAGCGAGACAAATGGTGATGTATTACCTCTGGTGCTTGGGTTCCTTTGGCAGCGTAGTCAAAGAGACTTCCAACACCCCCTCCAGCCCCAATTACAATTTATGAGTGAGTCTGTCCAGCAGGGGGCTTTCTATTCAACCTTCTCCTGTTTCGAACTCATACAAAGCCCTCACTCGCCAATCTGTTCAGTCGCTGTCTCTCACTTTACAGTTTGCAATCGCTCTCTCTCTCCAATCATCACCTTGTGGTCTCTTTCACCAAACAGACAAAATGATTCGCAGCTCCCCGCGGTCCAAAGCATCTCTCCGGCACGGAAACTGTAGTTTATGTGAAGTGCACTATTTATTATTACATCATGCATTATGCAGGCGCCATCTCTAGAAAGAGGCTCAATAATGTATCAAGTGAACAACGTATCTTGTTCCCAGTGACTGCGGTTTAGAAAGTGGAACATACGAGTATTGTTGAGTCTGAAGAGGCCTTTTGTTCATCTAACTTTCCCGAAATCACATTTGCACGCCACGTGCATCTGAAACGAAGGCAGATAAACAAACCAAAAACTGTTATGTTTTCCTCCCGATCCAAAAATGCTAATCAAGATTTGGCCTCGAGCGAACCACAGAATGTGAGAAACGTTTCACATGAAGTGCTTCAATCATGAAAGCAAATTAGTATTTGTAGCACGCATTAGTTACGTGCGGCAAGTGAAATGACTTTTTTTGCGTGAAAAATGCGAAAGCTTGAGTTTAGGACAAATAAAACACACCTGTTCTTGCCAAGGCAAGCATTACGCTTTCTTTTGTTTATACACAGCATTTGAGATTTCAATACCTAGACTTTACAGGCATGATTCAAGAAGCAATTTGTCTGTCTGCAGTGAATGCATTTAAAACTGATCAATATGTGATGTTTAAAGCAGAGTTATGGCGAGCAGGACCTTTGGACCAATGGGATACTTCGTAGCCTTTGGATACTACAGAAATAAAAGGTTCGTGGAGGACAGGTGGATTTTATTCTCTGAATAATTTGAATGGACAATAAAACAAAAAAGGTCAATACACACACACACACACACACTATATATATATATATATATATATATATATATATATATATATATATATATATATATATATATATATATATATATATATATATATATATATATATATATATATATATATATATATATATGTATGTATGTATATGTATATGTATATGTATATATATATACACATATATGTATATGTATACGTATATTTAATACATTAATCGATTAATCGTGAGTTAACTCAAGAAATTATGCAATTAATCTAGATTAAATATAATATATTTATATTTATATATTTATAGAAAATAATTCTGAAAAAAGGCTTTTTATGAAACTTTTGTGAAAATCAGCAAAAAATGTTGGCATATATACATATATATATATATATATTTATATATTACCTTTTTTCAGAATTATTTTCTATAAATATATAAACATACAATATATCGAATGAAAGAACAGACCCTCTGCTTTCAAACAAACAAACAAAACAGAGAAATAACATTTCATCCTATTTTCATTTGTCTTCTTTTATCACCACTCAAATATGGGTAGGTTGCTTCAAAAATAAACAATTTTTATCAAAAAGCATTTTTGTGAAGGAAATGTGGATTTTAATTCTCTAAATAATTTAAATGGGCAATAAAAAAATTAAAAACATGACTTGATGTGACGTCAGCTCAGAACATCATAGAAATTTGCTCTTTTGACTTCACTTATGCAACTAACCAACCAGTACACAGCAGGAAGCACACAGCAACATACTAAAACCACTGAAGACACCTTAGCAACCGCATAACAACCTAGCAACCGCTCTCAAGACCCTAGCATTATGCCACTTTGCACTGGCAAGCGCCACTTTCATTTCTTCAGAAAGTGTAAAAAAAAAACCTCTTCCATTGAACCGGTGCAGTTTTGTGGAAGAAAAACACTTTGTGGATGCGAAACATATGTACAATCACTTACTGTTAGGACTTTGAACCGTTAAACATTATCGAGAAACGACATCTACACATATGGCAGACACACACGTCTGGATGTCTGACCTCCTAAACTAAATCAATAGTTGTGTGTTCCCTGTAAGTGTTCTTGATAAAGGAAGCATTTCGAACACCTAATAAATACGATTAAGGACAGGCAGCCGTGGCTTTAAGGAGTAATCTGACGTCTGAGTGCTGTGCAGGACCACAGGAGATCTCCACTTGCTGCACAGTGAGTAAAGCACCTGTTTACCTGCACTGACGTTTATGCTAATTTTTTAACGCCATCTGTATGGATAGTAGTATCAAAACACCACAGAAATTATTTAAATCTAGTAAATTAAGCACTTAATGATGTGATGGATGTTTGTGCATATTTGTGCCATGCACGCTCAACAGCGAACATCTCAATATCGCACATTTAGCGTAAATAATCTATACGCAGAATCTGATTTCTGCAACGCACTCATAGCCGGCCCTTCTCTACAATCTCATTAACTTTAAGTCAGTCATTTGAACAGCTGAATAGAAAGGATCTTTCTAAAGCGATGTGGGTTTTCTAATATGACTCCCAGAGCTTTGACGTTCCTTTTTTCTTGGCAGGAGATGTGAAAGTGTGAGTGTCTCAGCGCCCCTATGAGCTCACTGTAACACTTTTCATCTTTTATTAACCCTGTTAGATGTAACAGGGTAGGATCCCTTTTGATTTACAAGCTGAAATTTGAATCGACCACGCCCAACAGGATGTGAAGTCGAAATTTGGTTATGGAATGACGAGGAATAAACTAAAAAATTGCGCAATCCCTAACTTCTGCATCTCTATCCCCTTTTTTGTTGTTTAAAGCAAAACATTGCAAGTTACTTTACGCACTTAAGTAAAAACAAAACAACAGATATTTCCCACAAATGTCCAATCTGACAGCTGAACTTAACTCTGTAACTCTCCTTATGTCGCTAGTTACCACACTCAATGTATTTTTCAACACATCCATCATTTTTTAAATATGGGCCTCTACCAAAGGGTTGATTTGTCACTTAAAGGAATTCATACACATACTATAGAAATCCGAAAATAAGGACTATAATACAATTTTCTTAAACATAATCAAAATAAAATAGTTTTGTATATTAAATCTTCTTTATTTATTTAAGTATAAAATATTAAATTAAATTAAGTAAAATAAAATGTTTTCTTACTAAAAATAACTAAAAGTAACAAAAATAGACATTACATTCTTTTTGCATTCAAAATCTAAAATAAAAGAAGGCAAAATATAGTAATACAATAGCATTTTAGGCTTTTATGATTCAAGAAACACACTGTCAAGTGTGGTAGTGCAACAGGATTTTTTCTTTTTTTAGATAAATTATCATTTCTTTGTAAACCAGTAATGCTGTGTAGAGTAAGCCAACATTAGAAACAATATAAAACATCATTTAAGAAGTAATTTTTGATTAATAAATCAATAAATATGATTTCCATACATTATGAATTCATTATATTTATTTCAAAAAATATCCAGAAGTGGCAAAAATACATACTTAAGAAATTATCTCAATATATTCAATAAGAAATAACAATAATTTATAGCTACTCACAGGCCACGAATCGATTTTTTCCCATTTTATTTCCGCAAACATTGATAGTAAGATTAATGTTAATCTAATTACTAGTCTTCTCCGCTAGATGTCACCCTTTTTTGCCTTGCGCGATGTTACCAAGGAGCAAGAGACGAGCCTGTCATTAATTCATTCAGTCTATATTCTAATATACTATAATATAATATAATATAATATAATATTATATATAATCTATATTCATTGAGTTGAATTGAGAATCAAGTATAAAAATCGAGTCGAGAATCGAAATTGAATCGATTTGATAACTTGTGAATCAAAATCGAATTGATTCATAGCTGTGAATGATCAGAAATGTATATTTCTCAGCAAATAGAACACTGACTGCAGAAATGGATGATCTGAAAACATTAGATAAGCTTTTCTACATTTACCATAAAGTGACAACAAATCAACTGTTTGGTTGAGCACGTTTTTGTAAAATTATTAAAATGTTTAAAATTATTTTAAATTTAAATATAACATTTTTTATTTAAATATTTAAATTATTTTAAAATAAAATTTTACAATTATTTTAAAATAAAATTTTACAATTATTTTAAAATAAAAGTTTAAATTTATTTTAAAATTAAATTTTACAATTATTTTAAAATTACATTTTAAATTTATTTTAAAACTAAATTTTAAAATTATTTTAAAATTAAATTTTAAAATTATTTTAAATTATTAAAAATATACAGTAGTTTTGTAAATTTGCTGTAAGGTGTCAAAAAATATGCCTTCCTTGCAAAATTTCAACAAGAACAAAACATGGCAGGAGTGATTTCTTTCTCTCTGACATCCATCTAAGAAGATGTTTTGTGAAGTGCTGTTGATTGACAGACTGACATCTAGTGGCTTTTTTGGCATAACATAGCTCAACCTAATAGAGATGGCTCAGTCAGCTTGAGTTAAGTTAGATTAAGTTTTGAGTTTTGCATTAGCAAATTAAATGTCATTTGATCCCAGGAAACCCACATACTGATAGAAGAAATTTACGTATTGAATGCAGTGTAATGGTGCGTTCACACCAGACGCGAATAAAGTGTTAAGCGAGATTGATTTACATGTTAAATCAATGCAAAGACGTGATAGACATCCTGCGGCGCGATTTGCGCAAATTAGGCGCGTGAATGACGTGGCACATATTTAGACGTTTAACGAGCTGAAAAATCTGAACTATGGTTGATATTCGAGATATCACACACACATATACATATTCAGACTACAAGCTAGCTAAAGCCAGCAAATTTAACGTATTCGCGTCTGAATTTTACACCTGATGAAGCGAGTTAACGCAATTTATTTTCTTTTTATTTAAGTCACTTTGAATAATAGCATCTGCCAAATTCGTAAATCTAAGTGACCTCATCGGAAGTTACAACAGTTAAATGATGACTCAAGAAAATCTAAAGGCTAATACAAACACAGAATGTGTAATATTGCATAAAAGGATTATGCGGTGAATGATATGTTTTAATACAGCCTACTGCACCGTAATTGAGCTAATCCTTCTGCTTAATTAAGACGGAGAATTAAGCCCCATTATGTGCAATCATTAAACCTTAATCTATTTTTCCCTCTGCCGACTGAGAACTGCTGATATTTTGCAAAACAATATTAAGCAAAAAGGGGCAAGCAACTTTTAAAACAAACCTCCTGCGACCCGAGAAACCTTATACCTTCATAATGGGGTACTGGTATGTACATCTCTCTATCGTTTGACCTTGTGTCATAGATAAATTATGCACATGTGCTGTAATGCAACCCTGGTCTAAAGCAAAGCAAAGTACTTCGTACTACCTGTTCCATTATGCACAATCAAGCTCCATAATGGGCCTGTCTGCAAACACACAAAGGAGACGGCCATGTGTGACACCAAACACTCATTGGCTTGGTTGCAAGCACCCCTGCTATGTAAATAAGGACTTAAGAAGGATGCATACACATCTTTCACCACATGCTCCTCACACAGTCCGGCAAATAGCAACCTGAGCGAGTGTATGTCAGCGAGTCAGGAAGGGATGACTGTAATTTGTAAAAAAGTGTCGATGTGCTTGAACCATCAGAAAGCTCGCCGGGGATACGACTGTAGCACTTTCACCCTTGTTGCAGCTTGGAGAAATTACAGGCTGGGGATACGAGACTGATGCGTACCACCAGATGGGCTTCATTACGATTCTGTGTTTTGAAGAGCTTTAGTCAAGACCTCACTGATCCCTGTTAAAGTTCTCCTAAGAGCCTGCTGGCTGTGAAGATGCAGCAGACAGTAAGAGGCTCCCATCACAACCTAAACTAAAAGCCTCGGCCCTTCCCATCATTCTGCTGTCTAGCTATGCCCGAAAGTGAACCTGTGTCCAATTAAAATCTCACTGCTTGGCCTGCTTCCCAATTCAGCAGCACTGCTAGGGAGCGCCAACACTCAGACAGGACAAAATGGAAACGAGTGCAATCTCATTCAACCTGGCCAGCATTACAGATGCTTTAATTCTTCTTGATTTGAAAGGTTGTTTCAAAAAACTGACTTCGGATCTCTGCCACTATCTATCTGTACTAATTCAGCATACAATATATAAACTAAAATTCTGTCATTATTTACTCACCCACATGTTGTTTCTTTATTACGTTGCACACAAAAGCAGAAATTTTGATCAATTATGGTAAGAACACAGTTGACGGTACCCATTGACTTCCATAGCATGAATAACAAGTACTATGGAAGTTTATGGGTACCTTCAACTATGTGGTTACCATCTTTAATCACAAGAACTTCTTTTGTTAAAAACTGAAAAAAGGGTAACACTTTAGTATGGGGAACACTTATTGATTATTAATTATGACTTTTGCCTTAGTAAACTCCCAATTTACTGCTAATTAATAGCTAATAAGGTAGTTGTTGTAGACGTTAGGTTTAGGTATTGGATTGGGTTAAGGGATGTAAAATGTGGTCATGCAGAACAAGGCATTAATATGTCCTTTATAAGCACTAATAAACCGCTAATATGTAAGCTAATAAGACACTAGTTAAAAGTGAGAATTGGTCCCTATACTAAAGTGACCCATACAGGTTTAGAACAACATGTAGGTAAGTTAAAGCAACACTATGTAGTTTCCATGTAAAAATGACTCACAGCTCCCCCATGTGGTTGAAAACCGCAACAGTGCCTGGTATCAGACACTCTTCTGCAGGCAGGGGGAGGGGCTAGGCTGTGTTTCCTACCCTCCACCGCCACTTTCAGAGTGTGCTTGTAGCAACTAGGAGGCTGCTCAGGTTGCAGCAACAGTACAATTTGTCCAGTTAAAAGTTGTTCTATCACTGAAATAATTTTAGAGACATTATTTAAAGGTAAAAAAACTACATATTGTTGCTTTAATGACAGAATTTTGATGTTTGGGTGAACTCTTTAACTCATTCTCCGCCAGCCTTTTTTTTAAGTTGCCCGCCAGCATTTTTTGTGATTTTCACAAAATGCCTTTCAGGAAAATGTTATTCTCATAAAATAAACTATCAAATGAAAGAACAGACCCTCTGTTTTCAAACAAACAAAACGGGAAAAAAAAAAACCGTTTCATCCTATCTATATTTTTTCTAAATATAAACTCTCAAACATGGGTATCTTTCTTCAAATATTTTTTTAGCAAAAAGCTGAAATAATTGCATTTTTGTGAATGAATTTTGTTAGAGATTAGATTCAGATTGATTATCAAAACATACACGGAGTGTAAAATAAATAATTTTATGCTTCAGTTTAAAAACTCATCAGGAACACATTTTTTTTAAGGTAAATGTTTTCTCTTAAATGACCAGAAAACTAGTCGATGGCGGGAAAAGAGTTAAACGCCACATATTATGCAAAAAAATTATCTACATCTTTTTTCATTCATATTAAACCAAAGCAGTCTCCTTAGACATGCTGTTTTGTAGGGCTGGGTATCGATTCAGATTTTCCAGATCGATTCGATTTCGATTCTCGATTCAATTTTCGATTCCGGTTCTTGGGGCGGTTTTTATACTTGATTCTCGATTCAACTCAATGAATATAGATTTAATACAAATACTATATTAATAAAAAAACAGCAGGTTACAAGTGGGTAATTAATAAAATCGATGAAGCACCTGAAACCGCCATTTTAAGCACTGAATGAATGAGTGACAGGTTCGCCTCTCTCTCCTAAATAACATCGCACAAAAGAGGGTGACATCTAGTGAAGAAGACTAGTAATTCGATTAACGTTAATCTTTCGTTCAATGTTTGCAGAAATAAATATGAAAGAAAAAAATTGATTCTGCTCTTTGAGAATCGATTCTGAATCGAACGGGTTTAAAAAAACGATTAATCGAAAAATCGATTTGATTCTCTTGTTGATGTGACATCACAAAAACAAAGCCCTGCCCGCAGCCACTGACTGACTGGTTAATTTCACCCAAAAGTTGTTCTAAATGTGTTTGTTAGCACATTGTATAGCTGATGCGGCTAAAGATACTATTGTCTTAGACTGTATTCACAGGAACCAGATCTATTTTATCTAAAACCACTTGTCTGTTGGTAAGGGAGTGAGGATCAGTAGCTCATTTGCATGTAAAGATGCATGAAAACAATAGGGGCATTTTGGACATGCTATAACAAATGATCTGTGGGGTATTTTGAGCTAAAACTTCACAGACACATTGTAGGCATACCTGAGACTTATATTACATCTTGTGAAAATGGGCATAATGTGCACTTTAATTTATTTGTCAGGTGTTTTTTTAAAGCAACTTACAGTAGTGTTCTATCAAGGCCTTATACAGGGACATGTGATACAGTTTTGTGTGGGAATCAAACCCATGACCTTGCTGTTGCAGGCACCATGCCCTACCATCACATGCTTGAACAACAGCAACACTGTACTAAAAAAGATATCATCATGGCAGCCTTTGTGGATTGGATTTTAAAAGGTATTGCAAACAATATCGTGGAAAATCATATATATCACCAGGTTTATGCTTAATAGAGTCTAACCGAGAGTATTTTGGTCTTGGTATATAAACCCACAAATTGCAGCATATATGAGACATTAGAGACCAAGCCAGCTAGCCACAGCCAGACACCACGACAGAAACTCCATAAATTTCAAGAAGGAAAAAACATTTTCTAGATGCTGTGGTATAAGGCAATCAATAACAACATTGCAGTTGTAGCCAAGTCTAATTGTATCTCAAGTCAGGGATGATGCTGGACCACTATCTAAAGTTTTACAAGGAGCAACAGTGCCCTCTCATGGATACCTCGGGAAAATCATCCACGAGTCTCTAACAGCAAACTATCAAGTTCAAACAGGACCTCAAAAGAAAATTGCATCAACTGCTACTGTGATGCATCAAAGCACTTTCTGTGAAGCAACACAATGCATTTGCATTATTATCAAAGATGACAACTCATTTGATAGTTTGACAACCATCCACAACAATTATAGTAGTCACCATCATCAAATTTATCTGATTTTGTCTTCAAATTATCATAATATTATGCAAGGACATCTACATTCAAGCAAACTATTATAAAATAAGGTTATTTAAAAAACAAAATAAAACTATAATCCTTCATTGTTGAAAAGAAACATTTTGAAGATTATGAAAATAACCATGATTAGTCTACATTCACTGTAACACTACAACAATGTTAAAAATGAATTACTTTTATAATGACAACTGTGGAGCGGGGTGATTAATACCCTTATGAAAATTAGCAATGCCTGCTGGAAAAAAACAGCATATACCAGTAATACCAGAATAGGTTTTTTTTTCTTGCTGGTTTAGCTGGTGGTCATCAAGCATACCAGCACCCAACCAGCATGGGAATGATGCTGTTATGATGGGTTTTTTTCAGCAGGGTGGTCCGTAGTTATACTTTTTTCTTTTTAACATTTGTATTCATGGTTTTTGATTAAACTATGATTACTATAGTGAGACCATGATACATTTGCGTTTACTGTTCTTTTACCAGATCTAACTATGTTTACTGTAGTAACACCATGGTTCATTTTCGTTAAAATTAGTAGACTCATTAGTTCAATATATTTTAATTATGTGGCAAATTTCCACGTAAAAGTTTTTACATTAACATAACTCTGTCTGAACATGTCGGATGCAACTAAACTCTTTGTAGGTTGACCTAAAGTAATAATTTTACGTGAAAATTTGCCACGTAATTAAAATATTCAGCTGATGATAATTTACTTAATATTAGTTCAGTAATCAAAACATCGTAAAAATCAAATGTGTCACTCATGAAAAAGTTTTTAGGGTAGATCTGAGGAAAAGTTGTTGCATTTAATAATCTTCTCACAGACGAAATGAAGTTTATAGACACTTTATGCTGTACCTGCTCGCGACGTCGTCATGCCAACACCACAGCGAGTACACAGATTAAGTGCGCGTGAACTGCTTCAAGTTTTATTTTGTGTCCCTTCTGGTCTGTTAACTTGTTGCCTCGCGTCTTTCGCCTTGAATAAAATGACGGCTTGTCTTGTACCGGATGTGCCCGCGGTACGGATCGCCTTAGAACATTTAAGCGAATTAGGTAAGAAACGTGTTTTATCTTTGAACACAAACTTAAAGAAGATTTTGGACATTTTCTAGTGGCACCTTGTGGCAACATCAAATATTACGCTTGAAATGTAATATTGTATAAAAATGTATCTGTGGAATAACATTAACAGATTCATTGACACCTTACAGATAAACGATTGAGAGAAGAAAGTGTTTCATTTAGTCAAGAAGCAAGTCATCACCTGAGAGAGATATCTGAAGCCATCAAAGAGCTGGTAACGTCATTGTCGCGTGCGTGCGTGCGTGTGACCCCTTACGAAAACTACCCATGGTTTAGTAACCATGTTTTTTTGGTGTATTGATTTTTTTTACTACACTACACTAACTATGGTTTAACTATGGTTTTTGTTTGTCAAAACCATGGTTATTTTGTAGTCACTATGGTTTTACTACAGTAACCATGGTTTTTTGGTTTTAACTGTTGTAAAACCATTGTTAATTTTCATAAGGGACAGTTTTGTCATGTCAATCTCAAAAAATCAAAATGTTTCCCACTATAGGCTACCTGAATTCACCCTTTATAAATGTATTAAATTGATTTAAAGTGATGTATAAATTGTGAACTTAAATGACAAAACGATCATGTACTCATAGTGGTGATGTTTACTGTAGGAAGCATGTAGAAAAACTGCACGTGACAAACTTGAGGTTGAAACTATCGAAACAAGCAAACTTCGGCTTCAAACCATTAATGATCAGGATAATATTACAAGGGAATTATCAGGTAAGTTTATCCGGAAATACCATAAAAATGCATGCATTCATCCTTATGCACTTTCAGTCATTTCCTGCCTGCAAGATGTTGAATGTGTGGCATGACAATCATCTCATCTTGGTGTTTGTGTTTGTTTTTAAAGCTTGCGTCAGTGCGGCGAGAGAAGGCAACGCTGCAGAGTTGAATCAACTTCAGTCTGAACTAAAAACTTTAGTACAAGACATTGAATCCATGGAAACAAAGCAGCAACTTCTCGAGCAAGAAAATGCTCTTCTTTTGTGAGTTTTAAACTTTAAACATGTAGAGCCATTGGGCTTGTGGGTAATGCAGTGCATTTTTAGCCCACACGAACTCTTTATATCATGTAAACGTTCATGTTTAACTCAGTCAGGAGAGAGGAAACTTGAAAGAAAAATATGGAGATGCCATTGACCTGCTAAACCAGCAGCTGTCGGAGAAAGCCAGTATCCAGATTCTGCTGACAGAAAAGCAGAATGAGATTAATTCCTTAAAGGAGAAAATTCAGCAGGTGCAAACGGCTCAACAGGACCTCAAAGAAGACATGATTCAGAAGAGAAAAACATTTTTAGAGAACAAACACACTCTGGAAACTGAGGTAAAACTAATTTGTGACCCTGGACCAAGTCATAAGCTACACATGTATATTTGTAGCAGTAACCAACAGTACATTGCATGGGGTTATTTTATGCCAAAAATCCTTAGTTTATTAAGAAAAGATCATGTTCCATGAAGATATTTTGTACATTTCATACCATAAATGTATCAAAATTGTATTTATCATTTTGTGTTGCTAAGGACTTCAGATGGACAACTTTAAAGGCGATTTTTTTTTTTTCAACTTTCTTGCACACAAAAATATTTAAAGTTTAGTTTCATGTGCTCAACGTGAAACTATTGCATGGTTCCACTGTAAAAATTAGCTGTAATTATGCAGCGGGTTGCCAGTAACTTACTGTAGAAGATAAAGACTGAAAATGTTTCATGTTCATTTAACTTTGAACAAACTGTTGCCAGTAAATAACATAAATGTAAATTCTACAGTAAGTTACTGGCAGCTAGTTGCCAGTAATACTGTAATTTCTACAGAATTTTTTTACAGTGTATGTAAAACTTTCATGTGCGCACGTGAATATGGCGTTTAGTTTCGTATGCTCACGTGAAACTTTTGCGTGTGCACGTGAAACTATGATGTTTAGTTTTGCGTGCTACCAGGAAACTTTCACATGCACATGTGAAACTTTCGCTTTCATGTGCGCACGCGAAAGTTTCACGTGAGCACGCAAAACGAACCTTAAAAAAATTCTGCACATGAAGGCTTCGCGTGAGCACATAAAAGTTTCACGTGCGCACACAAAAGTTTTATGTGAGCATGCGATAGTTTCACATGCGCACGCAAAACTAAACTTTATTAAATTTTTGCTCCATGTCTCCTTAGGGGCTCGGTAGGGTTCCAGATTTTCAAATACGAAGTTGAATTTTCCATTTGGAAAGTTTATTTATTCATCTTTCAGATAATGAATTAAAAAAATGTACCCTTATGACATGGTTTTGTGGTCTAGGATCACATGTGGAATATATAAGTATACTGTATATGTTGTGTATTTATATTTATTACTCAATTCCCTCTATTTAGAAAGACTAAATATTTAGAAATATAATATTATATATTAATACCAATATATATATATATATATATATATATATATATATATATATATATATTATATATATATATATATATATATATATATATATATATATATATATATATATATATATATATATATATATATATATATATATATATTGTAATAATATTTTTATCTTTTCAGATAGACATAATTGTTCTTAAGATTAAAGACCAAAGCACAGTCAATGAAGAAACATGCAAGGAGTTGGATGTCATTACATCAGAACTCAAGGACAAGGAGTATACACTCACAGGATATAAAAAAGTAAGCATTTACACACACTTTACATTGTGGAAATACACTGACTCCAACAAAACAGCAAAACAGAAATTAATAGCACCAGCTTGACTTGGCTGAAAGACCAGCTTTTATCAACTTGGCAAAGGTGGGAGACAAATGTTGGTGTGGATTTAAACAATTAAAATGGGATAGGATGTTTGGCCTCATGCTGCATTGGTCTGGTGTTTCAGAATATATCACAGCTGGAGAAAATCATCGCTAGACTGCATGCATCTAAGACGAAGTGTAAAGAATGGCTCGAGGAGAAGATCAATGAGACTGCAGAACTTGATCGACAAAAGTAACCTATATGATTCTTTGTCCTTGCTTTGTTTCTTCACCTCCACAGCAGAAATCCCTTTGATATTTTCTTAACCAACAGGGATTTTCATGAGCGAGAACTCGCTGAATTGACAGAAGCATTAGAAAAGGAAATTCAGAACCTTCATGAGCAAATCGAAGCAGTAAGCAAACATCCTACACTTATCCACTTGTTAAAGGAGTGGTCCACTTTAAAGATGGGGTCCATTGACTTTTCATAGTAGGAAAAGAAAATACTATGGTACAGTAAGTCAATGGGCCCCATCTTTAAAGTGGACTACTCCTCAAAGTCATGAAAATTAGGATTGGGAGTTTTTGGTTTTTTTGTATTATGATGTGAGTATATATTAGCATGATTTTTTGTTATTTCCCTGTGGCATTTGAGATTGGTTGAATCCGCATGCATGACGTCAGACTTAACAAACGGATTGTGAAACGTTGGACACAAATCGAACTCCGTTCACTCCCTGTTTAATACACTCTTTTTGGAAAGGATCAAAACCTTAAATCTCTCGTCTTTAGATGTCAGATCTGAAGCATTGATTTCCTGCTTTGGGCAGGTCCTGCTGATCGGCCGTCATTTGAGCTTTTAAAATGCTTTCCTTCAAAGGCACTATGTGCACAGATGACCTTTAATACAGCTGAGTGCTGGACTGCCCTCAGATGTTATATAGTTCATCCAGTCTAAAGGTGTCTAGATATATACAGTAAGCTTAGCGAAAGAAAACCAAATCAAGGCCTCTTTGTCCATTTACCTATCCATTAGGGATGCACCGATACCGATACTGGTATCGGGTATCGGCCTCGATACCACATTTTCTAAAGTACTCGTTAAAAGTCCCCCGATACCTGGAATCGATACCACGGTCTGAGAAATGTCTATGTTTGAGTGGCGTGTAATGGGTTAATGCCTCTTGTGTTGTCCATAGAGGCAGAGTTTACAACAAACTGGAAAACTAGTCCTTTGTTTTTTTGTTAAATTATATGACTAAAGCTATTACCTGTAAATTTAAATCATGTTTTTTTTTTAAGTACTCTGTATCGGTATCTGGAAGTACTGAAATGCAAGTACTCGTACTCGTATTCAAAAAAAGTGGGATTGGTGCATCTCTACTATCCATCCATGGTTAGACCTGTCACCAAGTGCAAATCATCCAATAGTATTTGGTTAAAGAAATTAGTTTTTAAAGTAACATTTAAGCACCCTCCTTTACATTCTTTAATACAATGTCAGAAAAATGATCAAAAATGGTCCCAAGCTGTCCAGGGACAGTGCCCTGGTACACAAAACATAACACAATGTTGTACCTTTTTGGGTAGAGTACTGTACCTTAAAGAGCACCTATTTCATTGCTAAGAAACAACGTTATTTTGTGTATTTGGTATAATACAATGTGTTCGCGTGGTTTATGGTTAAAAAACATATTATTTTCCACATACCGTACATTTTAGTAGCTCCAGATTTCACTCTTTTCCTGAAACGCACGGATTTGAAAAGCCCTGTGTTTCTGATTGGCCAGCTAATCTGTGAATTGTGATTGGCCTGAATACCTCTGACATCAGCTGGAAACGTGACGCTTCTTACCATGTTTGTAAACTTGAACATAAATTTGATATCAGTATGAACCCAATATGAACTCTTTGGTACCAGTATGTACCTCTGGTGTAGCTAATAGGAACTCTTTAAGTGTAAAGGTGTACTTTTGGAAAGGGTACCGCCCCAGTGACAGCTAGGGACTATTTTTTACATTGTACTGAAATGTAATAAAAGGTATCATTTATTGCACAAAATATGTGGTTGTTTAATTAAACAATCCAAATAGTATCTTAATAACTATTTTAAACTTAAACGTTTTATGGTAACATGCAATTTTTTTCATTGTTAATCAGTGACATAAAGTTTTTTTAAATTAAAGGAATGGGTATTTACAGTAGGATATGCTTAACTGTCAATGAAAGGGTGCATTTTAAAACATCATAGTGGTCTTGAAAATTGATTTTGGCAATGAAATATGGCCTGGACATGTCTTTGTGAGATTGACACATCTAAACCATCACCTCGAGCTGGGTGAAATTAAACCTGTCTGACAGTTTCCTAATACTACACAAAACTTTGATTTATCCTCAGATTGAAGATGAGATAGAGGAGGAACAGAAAGTGAGAAATGCTCTTTCGGAGCCTGTAACTAAACTGTCAAACATCTTCAACACTCAGAGGAAAGAGGAAGATGAGGCGATTGCAGAAAAACATAGTCTGTCTGAACGGTACATTTGCTTCTTTAGCGTCTTTCTACTTCACCTTCACTGTGTGACTAACCTGCTAAAAACATGCAAACAGCTGACTGTAATTGAAAGGATCATTTTGTTTCTTTGTTTCAGGTTACAGGAGTCTAAACTGTCACACGAGAAGCACATTATATCCACTGGCAAATGTAAAATTGAAATCAAAAATATGAAGAAAGAGGTTAAACAGCTTCATGACACTAATATGTATGCTCAGGTCTACTGTTATCAGCTCAGTTTCACAAAACAATGAAATAGTTTCATACATTTATCATTTGTGTTAATTTTTGCAGAATAAGTACAGGTTTGTTTAAAAAAAAACTGGAGGAGCTCGAAGCTCAGGTGGCCATGGAGAAGAGGAAGAGGTATTTTTAACATCTGCAATTTAATCTTCCAGTAAACAGAGTCAAGAATAACCGCAATGTGTTTGCACACAGAGCAGCGTGTGATGAAGAAAGAGAAAAAATATATCAGGCTCTCAAAACATTCAAAGAGGAACACGAAGAACATGTGAGGGAGCTGAATGATGCCATTGAACTAAAAGAAAGGAGATATGAAGAACTACTGGAGGAGGTCTGACACCCTCACCGCTCATCTGATCAGATTTTTTTACAGAGATCTAAATCTAAGGTATGTTGATGTTTGTGTAGGAGAAGAAACTCCAGGATCATGTATTATTGAGTTCAACAATAAAGGATCTTGCGAAGGAGCTGGCCAGCACTAAAGAAGAAGGAAAACAACTGGAAATAAAGTTCCAAGCTGAAATCCTACGATTCACGGTATAAGAAAGCATATCGATTCATGCTGAAACACAGATATGGCGTAAAATATGTGGACACAAACTTAAAACAACAATAGTTTATCCCGAAGGTGTTCGATGGGGTTGTACAGGCCAGTCATCAGACTCATTGTTTTATAAACCTGACTTTGTGCCTTTATTCGAATTAAAGGGCATGACCAAACCCATTAAAGGGATACTCCAGCCAAAAATATCAACATTACCCTATGATTTACTCAACCTCAAGCAATCTGAGATACATATGTCCATCATCTTTCAGACAAACACATTTTAAGTTATTTTAGTTAATCTTCTTGCTTTTCCAAGTTTTATAATGGTAGAAAACAGGGAACTTCTGACTTTAAACCCCCAAAAAGTGCAGTTATCCTTCACAGAGGTAATCTACTAGGCTCCAATATGTTAATAAAGATCTTCTGCGGGTAATTGATGTTATTGTGTAAGAAAAATATCCATATTTCAAACTTTATAAACTCTAATAACTAGCTTCTGGTAATGGCACCATCTTGGATTCGTTGCCATGTACATTGTGCAGTGACTTTTGTGAGTCCAAGATGGCGTCATTACTGGAATTTAGCTATTATAGCTAGCTATTAGCTAGCTAGCTAGCAATTTAAATTTTTCTTACAATTTCGCATCGATTACCTGCAAAATTAACCCCTTGGGGCCGTGTGGATTACTTATGTGAAGGATGGATGCACTTTTTGGGCTTCAAAGTCAGAAGTTGTTCCCTGATCGTTATTTTCTCCCGTTATAAGCTTGGAAAAGCAAGAACATTTACTTAAATAATTCCAGATGTGTTTGTCTGAAAGACGATGGACATATGTATCTCAGTTTGCTTAACTGTGCATTTACACCAGACGCGGTAGAGGCGGCAAGCGCGAGTGATTTACATGTTAAGTCAATGCCAAGACACGAATAGGTTTCCTGTGGCATGGTACGCGCAACGCAAATGATGTGGAACGTGCACGAAATGAGCGTTGCCGCGGGAAACACGCAAATTGAAAAATCTGAACTTTGGCGGAAAAACGTGCCGCGCTAACAAATCAGGAGCTTGCTCTGGTAGTGACATGATTACAGGAAGCCGGCGGAGTCGCAGAAGCCCCTCCCTTGAAGCGAATTTCTGCGTGAATGTCTCGAATGACTAGAATTTCTCGTGCGGCTTTCACGCGTGAATGAAGTGAGTAAACTCAAATGTTAAAGTGTCCAACTACGCGCAAATAGTTTTTGACACCTCTACCGCGTCTGGTGTGAATGCACAGTAATTCTACGTACACACCAAACGCGGGGCATTGCGTTGTTCGCTCTAGATTACTCGCGGGATTTAACTTCTTGCCATGCACATTCTTCGCTAGAGTTGAATATTTTCAACTTGGGCGAAGACGCTTTTGAGGCGAATAGCGCATGTTTTCGCGGCAAACGCGCCGCCCATATCGCATCATTCGCATCGCCCCATGTGAGGACACGTCTGATTGCGTCTTTGCATTGACTTTGTATGTAATCTACTCGTGCAAATCGTTGAACTCGTGTCTGGTGTGAACCCACAGTAAGAGTAAGTACATCATGGGGTAATTTTGATTTAACTAGAAGCCAAATATCAAATGAATATAAAAATAATCCTGCCCGGAGTCGTCTGCTGTATGGGAAGGGGATTATTTTATCCTTTTGGCCATAGTGTACATTTATTAGAAGCTAAATCAAATGTAATTTAAAGAGGATGTTGTTCAGCTTAGCTTGTGTTACTGTACTGCAACCTACATAAAATAAATGCTTGTGTTTTCAAAAGGCGGAAGCAGAGTCGATGACCCAAACTCATCTGGAAAAGGAGCAGGAGCTCAAGGTCCAGGAGTCGATTTTACAGCAGGTCAATGCTGAATTTAACATTGATCATCTTAGACATCAGACTTTGAAGAAACAAACAACAGGTATGGGCATCATTTCTATTCTCCTCATGTAGTTCAGCACATCAGCTCATGTGAAACAGCTCACCTAGTGTTTCTCAGCTACTCTTGTGTTACGGCTTCTACATGAAAACACAGACTTATTCAGTAACTGGGTCATTTTGCCATTGCAGACCCAAATGATTTTATAAACATTTTAAAACATGCACTCTAAAAATGGTTTGGTTATTTTTTACCTATAATGGGTAAATATTGGACAAAACACACGGTTGGACTTAAAATTGACCCAGGGCTGGGTTGTTTTAACCCAACTGCTGGGTTATTATACCCCATGGTTGAATAACAACAACCCAACCTTGGGTCATTTTTAACCCAGCATGTGTTCTGTCCAATATTTACCCATTTTGGGTCAAAAATAACCCAGCCATTTTGGAGTGTGGGAATCAGATCCATAACAATGTTATCCAAATGCAACATGAACAGTTTTATATTTATCAAACATTTAGACATATTTATAAATTCTGATAATTTAATTCAGATGAATGGACCTTGAATGTTTGAGTAAACATCATTAAAATGTTGGACACTCATTAAAGCCAATTCTTATTAAATCATCTATTTTTAATTCATCTGTATGTAGGCAAATTAACTGTGCTGATTATGGAAATAATTATAATTGTGAAATAGTTAAATAAATCAGAAATTGTTTTTTTGCTGTTTTTTTCTCGTTTAATTAAAACTACAAAAGAGTTTGTTGTTAAGGATGGGGTAGAGCAAGTTTGTATAACTTGTAAAATGTAATAAAGACATGTTATACAAAACAGCCATCAAAGTTTCGCAAGAGAAGGGTTTGTATCAAATTTTGTCCTTGAAGAGCCGATCTCAATACTGCTTTCTATATGAAATATTATTTGTAAATAAAAAACATGTACAATATGTCATTAAATTATTTTTACGGCACGTCGTGAATGTGTTAGCATTTATCCTAGCCCCATTAATTCCTTAGGATCCAAACAGGGAGGAATTTAGAAGCCACCAAACACTTCCATGTTTTCCCTATTTAAAGACTCTTACATGAGTAGTTACACAAGTAAGTATGGTGGTACAAAATAAAACATGATTTTTTTAAGCAGATAAAAAATGAGGCTTCTAAATTCATCCCTGTTTGGATCCTAAGGAATGAATGGGGCTAGGCTAAATGCTAACACATTCGTGACACGCTCTACAAAGATTACGTGCACGCAGTGAAAAAAGATAGATATGTATTAATTCATCTTAGTTGAGGTAAGAACATAGTAAAATATTGAAAAATGGTGGTGTTTCCCTTTAAATTTTTAGAATTTATAGCAACTCCTTACTAGTCAAGAAACCTATGAATATTTTAGAAAAAGGCTGTACTTATTGTTTTTTCTTTGAGCAGAATTGGAAACCCAAAAAAATAATCTCGAGCTCTCCATTCAAGAAGTCACAAAGCAGACTGCAGCTCTCGTAGAACCAAAGGTTAACATTTACACTTCATATTATGTCCTAATTGTTTTTACCCGATGGCTTTATAATGTTTTTCCAACATTGCCGCCATGCAGGATGACCTGAAGAGAGACCTAGAGACCTCAAGGGCAAAGCATATGGAGATGCTGACAGCTCACGCAGCGGAGATGGCTAGCGTTGAAAAAAGCATCTATGAGAATGGGGTCATGCTGGAGCAAGTGAATATGGAAAACAGTCGTCTGCATGTGGTAAATACATACTCATATTCTGTTTAACAGTCTGCTAGTCCGTAATTTTACATATGCTGTCTATAATACCTCTGGCCTTGCAGTGCATTGAACAAATGAAGGAGGAAATATCTGATGCACAGAAAGACAAAGAGCAGTACACACAAGAAACCGAATGGATGAGGAAACAAGCGCCATCTCTGTTTAGTGAGTCTGATGTCAATCAGTGAGACTTTACTGTAAGCCGCTTGTACAGTGTGATGATCCAGCATGTTAGTCAATACCATATTTCTTTCTTTTTCTTTCTCAGAGAGACTTAAAGATGTCTGGACCACAGATATGGTTCTTACTGAGGTATGTGACTAAAACTAAATGACAAAATATGATGGCATAAAAAACATAAACCGTTTAGTACAAGTTAAAGGGACACTTCACCCATTTGCATTAAGCTTTTTATAGTTAGAACCCCAGACATGTTTTTGAATGGTCATGCATATTTTTCTCAGTTGCCGCTGAGATTTCAGTGTTGCACTTCCTTCTTTCAATGATGTAAAAATCATCATTTTGCATCATTGAAAGAAGGAAGTCCTATATCTTTGTTGAGGGAGTGAGACTACAAACACCCATTTTCTCGGTCAAATAGGCACCATATTCTAAATGGATGTTAAATTTCACCTACAAATGTAACACACTTTCAATAAAGATGAATGTTTCTACAGGGGAAATGCTTCTTTAAAGGATAGTTTACCGAAAATGAAAATTTTGTTATCATTTTCTCGCCCTTATGTTGTTCCAAACTTGATAAATATCACATGTAAATATTTTGAAAAATTTTAATAACAAAAAAAATCTGGGGCACCATTTACTTCAATAGTATTTTTTTCCTACTATGGAAGTCAATGGTGCCCCAGATCTTCTTAGTTTGAAACTTAGTTCAAAATATCTTAATTTATAAAGAAATTTATAGAAGTTTGGAACAACTTGAGAGTAAGTAAATGATGACAAAATTTTAATTTTTCTGTGAACCGTCCCTTTAAGCTCCTTCAACTAAAGCCTCGTTCAGACCGCCAGTGACTTTCTCGCTATGTGTCTCAGATCTCTTTCCTAATTCTGGTTGTCATAAACAAACAAGTATCAACCTGACGTGCGCTTCATTCTCATTGGTAGTCGATCCCGAAAGTTGTTTATGATAAAGTTTTCTCAACTTTGTCGCATTGCTTGACAACCACTTCCTGTCACCATTGGTCACCTTCGCTTATCTGGTAGTTGTGAAGCTTTCCTTGAAACAAACGAGATCATGTCGATATTCCACTGCTAGTCACGTAATAAATAAAAGTCAATGAGGCAAAATACTTTTAACCCTTTAACTGGCGCAGCCCTTTTTTATTGGGGGGGGGCAAAAAGGTGAAGTACACCTTCAAATTAATATAACTCTGGCATTTTTTGGGGGTCTAGAAGCCTAAATTTGGTCTTGTTTTAAAAAAGACACTTTTAACCTTTTATTATGGAAGTGTCTAAAGGTGAAAATATATGTTTTTTATAGCAGTTTACATTTATTTAATGAATAAAAATGCAATATAGTATTATTTTTAATGCATAAAATTATCAAAAAACAGGTTTGTGTTGGTTTGCTGTGAGGTCCGCTGAACTCTCGTCACAAATGAATAAATTACAGTTACTGCGTTATTATTACTGCTAAAAGGTTTTGAAATATGAAAACAACATTCTTAGACCTTTCCAACAAAATTGTTGTGATAGATTAACATTACATGAAAAATATTGAAGTAAACTTAGGTGTCCCACTCACGGGACAGTGCAGTTAACGGGTTAAAAAATACATAACCACAATAATAAAAAACATGCTTTTTTACTTTTGCCTTGACCTGAGATAAATCTGGTATTTTCATTATTTAAACACTTCAGAATGGCCTTGCCTTGTATGCTTTAAAGGTGCAGTGTGTAAATTTTAGTGGCATCTAGTGGTAAGGTTGCGAATTGCAACCAATGGCTCAGTCCACTGCTCACGTCTTGCTTTTGAAACACATAGAGAAGCTACGGTAGCCACCACCGGACAAACATGTCATCGATGGAGACAACTTAGTAAAAAAGTTTGTCTGTTAAGGGCTTCTGTATGCATGGCTGCACAAAATGGCGGCTTCCATGTAAGGGGACCCTCTGTGTATGTAGATAAAATGTCTCATTCTAAGGCAATAAACACATAACGGTTCATTATGAAAGGTCTTTATACATCCCTGATAATTTAGTTTTATATATTATTTTGCATTTCTGTCAAGATATCCTTCTAAAAATTACACACTGCACCTTTAATATTTCTAGTAATGCATTTAGAAACAGTTTTTTTATACAAACTGAGAACAGATAGCTTGACATTACAACAGCATGATCCAGATGGTGTGGATTAAGCTTCATTCATTTATTATTCAACCTAAAACATTGCTTTAAATATGTGTTTGCATCTGCTCCTGATGATGTGAATATGTTTATTTACAAAAAACCCACAATGAAGTAAGCAAAGCTTTCTTGTATTAGGAATCAGCAGATATGGAGCAGAAGATCATGGAGAATATAAACGGACTCATGATCAGGATTCAAAACCGACAACATGACATCAGTGACATCAACAGCAGACTGGAAAAAGAGTTAAGAGCCATGAACATCATGATATACAATCCAAACAAACAACAAAAGACTGGAAATAAACCATCCTAACAAAGATTTGAAAACACAACTTTCATCGTAATACATCAACGTCTGACAGAAATTACAGCTAGGCAATAAACCTGTCACAATAATTTATTTGTCGATTCAAATGTTTGATAAACATCAATAAACATTAATTTTTTATAGATCTGATGGCAAACGATGTAAAATACCACCGTCATCACATAAATGTTACTACAATAAATTTAAAACACTATCATCTTACTTAACTCTGTGGTATAGTTTACAAGTAATTACAGAATGTAACCATATATACATACATACATAAAAATCTTGCCAAGTTGCAAGAATGGCGGTCTTGAATCTTTAACTACTATATACTATAATCATTCTCGCAATACAATGCTTAACTCATAACTTATACATCAGCACATGCAAATACAATTTGTGTCAAACAACATTCATTTTATAGTGTTACGATATTGTTGTTAAACAGCAGGTGATAAGGAGACACAGTTATATATTTGGCACAAGAAAATCTGTTTATAGTAAAAGAACAAGCTTAATGTTACTTTACACATCTTAAGAAATTCACAGACCAGCTGTTTCATATCTAACAAAAAGACAAAGAGGGGATCGTTTGTATCTATTCATGGAAATAGATCAGTACCAAAAATCTAAATGCTGTCCGATGACCATAAATGGACAGACACCTTAAAGGGACACTCCACTTTTTTTGAAAATATGCTCATTTTCCAGCTCCCCTAGAGTTAAACATTTGATTTTTACCTTTTTGGAATCCATTCAGCCGATTCCCGGGTCTTGCGCTACCACTTTTAGCATAGCTTAGCATAATCCATTGAATCTGATTAGACCATTAGCATCACGCTAAAAAACAACAACCAAAGAGGAAAAATATATAGAAACTATTTAAAACTTGACTCTTCTTTAGTTACGTTGTGCACTAAGATTGACAGAAAATTAAAAGTTGTGATTTTCTCGGCAGATATGGCTAGGAACTATACTGTCATTCTGGCGTAATAATCAAAGACTTTGCTGCTGTAACATGGCTGCAGGCGGCACAATGATATTACACAGCACCCGAAAATAGTCCCCTTAGGAATTTTCAATGGCAGGGGACTATTTACGGGCAGTGCATAATATCATTGTGCCTCCTGCAGTCATGTTACATCAGCAAAGTCCTTGATTATCTCACCAGAATGAGAGTATAGTTCCTAGCCATATCTGCCTAGAAAATCGCAACTTTAAATTTTCCGTCGGTCTTAGTACACGAGGTAACTACAGAAGAGTCGAGATTTACTTAAAATATCGAAACTCTTTGGTTATTTTTGAGTGCGATGCTAATGGTCTAATCAGATTCAATGGATTATGCTAAGCTATGCTCCGGGTCTATGCTAAAAGACCCGGAGATCAGCTGAATGGATTCCAAAAAGGTAAAAATCAAATGTTCCAGGGGAGCTGGAAAATGAGTATATTTTCAAAAAAAAAAGTGGAGTGTCCCTTTAAAGGGATAGTCACCCAAAAATGAAAATTCTGTCATCATTTACTCACCTTCAAGTTGACCTGTGTTAACTTATTTGTTCAGATAGTTTTGGGGCACCACTGACTTCCACAGTATTTTCTCCTTATATGGAAGTCAATGGTGCTCCTGCTTGATCTTCCTTTGTACTCAACAACACAAATAAGTTACAGGTTTGAAACAACTATTTTGGAACAGGATTTCATTTTTGGGTGAACTATCCTTTTAACTATTCACCTACGAGCAAGCGCATATGGATGCGCTATTGTGAAGGGATATCAGGAAGTTTTACATGAATGTTTTGTACAGAACATATATCACTGTATTCATCTCAATTCCACAGACATAGGAGCAAACAATAAAGCTATCGAGTTCAAGCAGCATACAAAACACAAACTACAAGTGTGAGCAATGACCAAACGTTTTGTTTATGGCTCTTTGGTGTCCATGCCAAATTCCCATGATGAGAAAACGATCATAATGAGAAGGAGGCGTGTCTCCCACGCATCAGTGTCCATTTCCTCCCTCTGAGAGAATTCTGTTAGGCTCTGTGAACCTGGCCGTCAGCAGGTAGAAGAGAGCAGGTCCGGGTACCAGAGCCAAGAGAGGCAAATCCTGCCCCAGTTTATCCAGCCGGGAAATTGAGATGATGCCGTATGCATGAAGGAGCCAATGACTGAAGAGAACCACCAGCCTTTTCTTCTTAGCGACAAGGTTTTTGAAAGACTGTAAGAGAGGATTTACCACAAACAATTTTGTTACATTTGTCTGAAACAAAAACAAAAAAGCTCAAGCAGAACTTGTTTACCTGTATCTCCGAAGCAGACATGTAAACCGCCAGGGTAACCAAAGACAAGACCAAAATAATATAGGGAAATGCGTAGTCTGATAAACAAAGACGAAAGCGTGATTGTATGAAACTGCATTCATTTTTAAGTATTCGAATAATGAATGTTTTAACACTTACAGAGAAGACCCCCTCCAACCGCCTGCAGGACGGTAAGAATTGGGAAGAAATACAAAGCTGCGTAGATGCTCTTGAAACGGTCCATCTTGCCTAAACCGCACGCAATCTTTTTAACAAGAAGTGGCCGCAGCATCATCATAAAAACCAGACAGAAGGCGTAGTAGATCAACACGATGGTGTATCTAAAAACAGCACAAACAATCAAACCTCTAAATAATAGCTGTGTCGAATCATAACTCCTATAGATGACGTCATCTGAAAACACACACTTACAGGGGAAACACGGCCTCCTGCGTGCAGTGCAGCGTGGTGATGTAGTCTGGGCTGGGGTTATACAACATCGTGTACCAGTCGGAAAGCATCTTTACCTCGCAGGAGCGAATGGACAGCTGGCCGACGGGATCGTTGAGCAGCAAGGTCACTATAGCAGCAGTGGTGCACTCAAACAGGGCCGTTATGTGCTGGAAAAGTGCACTAGAACTGCAAACGTTAGAGATGTTAGGGTTTGAGATGGATTATTGTGCATTAACTAAATCAATTTCATTGGCTCCTTATCTTAAACGAAAACATCTGGTCATTAAATTCATACTTATTAGGGATCGACCGATATGGATTTTTTTTTGTGCCGATGCTGATACCAATTTTTGTTTCATCAGCCTTAAGGGCGATTTATAGTCGTGCGTAGGTCCTACGGCGTAGGCTATCCGTAGTTTGTGCGTAGCCTGACGCGCACCTCACAAAATTTCTAACAGCGCGTCGGCTCTACGCGGACCTAAAGCGCTGTGATTGGTCCACCAGAACCCCTCCCGTCAGGTAAAAAAAACTGCGTCATAGGTATTTCCGTTTGAGACGGTGAAAACAAACTGAAACATAAGTCGCTGTTTATTTACTTCCATCATTGCTGGTCTTCTCAAATTATACACAACAAGTTGCTATTTCTTCTTCGTTTGTGGGTTAACTTGCTTAGCTTCTTCTTCTGTGACGACTTCTGCTGCTACTGTGGTTACACGCGTTATTACTGCCAACCAGCGGTTTCGCGTGTGTTTGCACGTCGACGCGGACGGCGACGCACAAGTATAAATGAAAACTGACGCGGAACCTACGCCGTCGCTGCTACGCCGTAGGACCTACGCACGACTATAAATCGTCTTTAGCCGATGACCGAAACAGACTGCCGATTTTCTTGAGCTGATATTTGGAGCCGATACTGCTTTTGCTCACTCAATTTACATCATAAAAATGACACAATGATGCCAAATGTTGCAAGTCTCAATTTAAAAAAGTAACATTTATTGAACTATATTTAACAAATAGTAAAAACAGGTGAGGGTGCTATGGAACCATGAACTGCACTCTCCACAATGACGAGGAACTATCAGCAAAGGATACTGATTTCTAGCACTTTACTACTACAAATATTTATATAGAGATGAGAAATAAAATAAAAATAAAAATCGCTTTGTACAGATATGATCAGCTGTTGGGCCGAGCTTTCGAAGTTGGCATGGAAAGGTTGGTTGTTTTTAGTCACATGACCTGCGATCACTTGCGGCTTCCAGCACTCTGTATGTAATAATGCTGGAAAAAATCGGCGAACACAGCAGCCACGTATCAGCCAATGCAGATACGCATAAAACTCGCAAAAATTGGCCCGATATATCGCCCGCCCGATATATTGGTCTATCATTAATACTTATACCTATAGAGACAGAGCGCAACGCGTCGTAACCTGAAAACCATGCCCACCGGGGCGGGGAAACAATCCAATCCGTCTCCATTGACTTTGTATTGCGAGAGGCCGCCTCCTTGTCACTTCTGGTTTATAACAAAAAACAGCATAATGTCTAAAAGCTGCTGTGTGACAGGGTGTACAGCTAACAAGCCAAAAAAGCCAAAAATATGTTTTTATTAGCTGTCGACCCCAAAAAAACATTTAAAGACACAAAAGTGGAAAAAGGCAACTTTTCATAGTACTACTATTATTAGAACTACGCCCACTGGATGGGAAACGTAGTCGGCGATCCACTTTTGTGTCTTTAAACGTATTTCTTGGTTTTTTCGGCTTGTTAGCTGTACACCTTGTCACACAGCAGCTTTTAGGCATTATTCTGTTTTTTGTTATAAGCCAGAAATGACAAGGAGGCAGCCTCTCGCAATACAAAGTCAACAGAGACGGTTGGATTGTTTTCCCCGCGGTGGGCGTGGTTTTCAAATTAGCATAACTGCGCTCTGTCTCTATGTCATTCAACGATGCGCCAGTTGTTGTGATATTTGTCCTGCCTCTGTCCTCTATGATTGG
Organism: Paramisgurnus dabryanus; assembly: GCF_030506205.2. NCBI lineage: Eukaryota > Metazoa > Chordata > Actinopteri > Cypriniformes > Cobitidae > Paramisgurnus > Paramisgurnus dabryanus. Next base: position 4,132,552 of record NC_133353.1, on the reverse strand, counting down.
ACGGCTGAGTGAGAAGTGACATTGACGAGCTGTATTGTGAATAGGTCAAGACTCATCCCAAGATACAGCACAGCTTCTCATACCTTATTTTATTATAGCTGGACACCATCAAAATTTACGACTTGGTGTCAAATCTAAATAAAACTGACACCTTTAAAAAAATAATAAAACTACTGACTATTTTTATCAGGTCCTACACACAATAATACTGTCTCATATCCATGAAAGTAACTTGTACATTGTTTATATTTTAAGAAATATAACTACCTTTTCTTTCCTGAATACCACTCGATAAAGAACCAGTGCAGGACCAATGGCAGCATAGCCATGAAACCCAAATACAGCCAATCATACAGCTCAGGAGATCCGGTGCATTTCTGACAAATCTTCTGTATGTCTGTCCTCTGGCCACGAGGACAAGCCTTGATGATGAAGATAAAGGTTACTAAATGATCTACATGCCAGCATATATACAATTTGCAAAAAACTATTTTTCATTGGCCAGGGAAAGAAATGCACGTACCCCACAATCTCCTTCAATAGTCTCATTAATGATGATCCGTCCACAGTACAGCCCGGGACAAGTGGAGCTCATTGCTACAGCTGAATCAAACCCAGAGAAACGTTATTAAAATATATACACATACACATGACATCTTATTTGAATTTACAATTTATCCACAAGACAACAGCCGTCGCGTCTGAATAAGCCTCTGTCATTACCTGATAACGTTCAATAGTAATATTTTTCACATACCCATATCATAAGAGCAGCATCACAAAACTAGCAATCGATCAATTAATTTGATCAGACGGTGAAAAAATGCGAAGATTTAAACGACGTAACTGAAACCGGAAAAATAAGCGTCCGTATCTTCTTCATTGGATGGAAGCGGGGCGGGTCGATGAGACGCTGCTGGTGACAGCGCCACTCACTGGTCAGACTTAAAATTACTACAGTTCTCTTTCTACAGTTATTGGTGCTAATTTAAAATCCAAACTGAAGAATAAAAGGTATTTTATACAGAGCCAGAAGTTATGGAGGACTGGGGAAATGAGGGGGAATCAGGTCCAGGCAGTGAATTACAAGGGGCAGCGTGCCAGTTCAAAATGTTCAATTTTTTATCACATTTAAATGTATATTAAATAAAGTATTATACTTATATGCTCTATGGTAAACATTACTACAGTTTTTACATTACATTAACATGGCGTCTTCTTTATGAATTGATGTTTGCTTGTTTTTTTTTCTTTACGCCATCTTTATGCATTCAATTAAAATCATTTAAAGGGATAAAAAATGTATGTTACAGCTTCTATTCTAGGTTGCTTTTGTACATTTCTCGAATCATCCTTAACATCTGCAAATTACCAAGTGAATTTCTCAAAATAATTTGAACAAGCTGGTCACCTGCGCGAGACGAGAGATATGAACGTGCGCGTGTTTGCATCAGAGCCTGCGTGCGCACAAAACACAACAAACCAATCTTCATAATAAAGTGCGTAATTCAGCAGGAAAAAAATCGTGTACGTTGTCATAGCAACGGCTCCAAACGTCACGGGAAGGTTGTAAAATATCACAGAAACTAACGATGAATAGAGTGACCAGTACGCGGGTATGTGTTTCAAAATGGGCGGGGAAATGGCTGCGTGCGTTTGCTGTAATTGGTCAGGAACAACGGGGCAAAAAAAAACATTATTAAATTAGTATTTATTCAGTAAACGTGTTCTATTTAATCGCTGATAAAGTGTTTTAAAATCTTTATTCATGTACAAATTATTGTCCACACCGCAAATGACGTAACGCGTAGAGATGGATATCACGTGGTACTTATTGTTTTTCACAGCGCTGGTGAAGTTGGACCAATCACGTGCAAGATGATACATGGAGACTTTTAAAGAGGTTTATTTTCTATTTTTATCCTCAGATTCAAATATTTATACTGAACATGTTCAAACGATAATATAGTTAAGTGTACAAATTGTTTTAATAAAATATTTAAATGTGACTGAATACAAGGTTCAGCTGTCTGAGCCTCCAGATTCCACTTCCTAGTTGGAACGTCATCACAGTGACGTAAAATAGGCGGAGATTCAGAGGAGCATCGACTAGAATGCAATGTACAGCATTCAAAGAGTCAACTGTGCTGTCCGACAATCAATGCACAAAATGGGACATTCTTTCCCCAAAACCCAATGTCGGCCATCAGAGGATTTTATGCGCGTCATCTATAAAATGCATTTTTCTGCACACCCATTTTTACTGTGATACGGACACGAGAGCTTGAAAAGGGATGAATCCTCTTTCTTCCCGTGGATGCGCTCTAATCGTGTCCAATGGATATCCCCGGCATCAGCAATACGACCACGGAAGATATGTCGGGTTCGGGCTTCATTTTAGAGATGATCACCATCAAACCGGTTTTAAACACCCTGAGCACCCAGTTCAGCAACCAGACAGCTGGGCTGGACGTGCAACGCAACACCCCGGTGAGGAGCTCGGAGGGGAACTCGGTGCTCCAGGGCATCGCAGTGGCTGCGCAGGCATTGCTGCTCTTAGCCATATTTTTACTGTCAAGCTTGGGTAACTCAGCAGTCGTGGTGGTCATAATCAAACACAGACAGTTGAGAACAGTAACCAATGCGTTCATAATGTCCCTCTCCCTTTCTGATTTCCTGACGGCCGTCCTTTGTCTCCCCTTCTCCTTCATGATGCTCTTCAGCCAAGATGGCAAGTGGATGTTCGGCGAGCGCTTCTGCGTCGCCAACGGGTTTTTCAACACGTGTTTCGGCATCATTTCCACTTTGACCATGACTCTCATCTCCTTTGACAGATACTACGCCATCGTCAGGCAACCACAAGCCAAAATCGGCAAGAGCAGAGCGATTCAGCTCCTGGTGGCGGTTTGGGTATCAGCCATGGCCTTCTCGTTTCCCTGGTACCTGGTGCACGCCTCTAAACACCTGGTGATACACAAACAGGGCTTTTACCATTGCATGTACGTGTTCCACTCTGGCACCTCCAGGATGGGTACCACCTACAGCATGGCTTTAATCGTGACCTGTTATCTACTTCCGTTCGCTCTCATGTGCTTCTGCCACTATAACATCTGTAAAACCGTCCGGCTGTCAGAGATCAGGGTGCGGCCGGTGACCACGTACGCGCACCTGTTGCGCTTCTACAGCGAGATGCGCACGGCCACCACGGTGCTTATCATGATCGTGTTCATCATCTTCTGCTGGGGACCCTACTGTCTGATGGGGATCATCACCGCTTTGGGAAACTACACTTTTAATCCTGCCATGGACACGGTGGCCATCTGGATGGCTTGGGCTAACGGTGCCATCAACCCTTTGATTTACGCCATAAGGAACCCGAATATATCCATGCTGTTGGGCCGGAGCAGGGAAGAGGGATATAGGACTAGAAACATCGCTGCGTACCTGTCCACGCAGGCGCAGCGCAGGGAAGCGGTCCGGACGCGCGCGGACCGCATCCGGGACCGGTACGTGAGCAGGCACGGGGCGAACAGCCGCCTGTCTTCCTCCAGCCCCGCCAACGGAGGAGAGGTGGCGATGTGGGCCTGTAAAAACCCGGCAGTGTTTTTCTGTAGGGATGCCCACCCTGATACCATCACCGAACCCTCGGTGCCCAAAGTTGAAACCGCTGACACCAGTTTGTAATCGTGTTGTTGACACTTTATAAAGACTTTCATTTGATACAGGGTTTCAAAAAAAGTATTCATCAAAGTCTCATACTGTAATTCTAGATATGAATGTGCATCAACATTACATAATGTCTAAGAGATCACTCTATATCTATATTGAATGTTTATTAAGATGTGTTACTGTAATGTTTCTTAAAACAGCATCACTTTTGGTTTGACACCAAAATCTCAAACGTACATTTACAATCTAATGTATTAGCAGAATGTTTGTAGATTAGTCTGTGTGTGTTAAGTGCCAACATGAAAGTCACTAAAATGAGCCTATAATGCACATGCTTTACAACACTGTGAAAACACTGAGGAGTTTACAGATGCCTTTCCCATAAACCAAAAAATAACAATTATACAATTATACTAAATTATTTATCAAACTAACAATGGAACTAATAGAAAAGTTACATAAAAACAGGGTCAAAACTAGGCATGGGCCGGTATAAGATTCTGGCGGTATGATAACCTTTACCAAAAAATACCACGGTTTCACGGTGTTGCGGTATTGCCATTGCAACACTAAAATGTGTTATTTTCAAATGCCAGGTACAATAAAGCCTTTAAATTATAATATGCTTTCAAAACATATATAGTATTTTCGTAATATATATTAAATGTAAACATCAAATCAATCACATGACTTCATGATTTAATGAATTTTGTATAAACACAGCTCATACCTTGGAGACGGTATCACAGAACATTTTAGTGGTTTTGAAACCTTGACTGTTTTAAACCTCGGTATACCTTGAAACCGGTAATCGGCCCATGCCTAGTCAAAACTTTATTAATTCAGTATTTCATTGTGATTTTTTTTTTGTCGCTTGCTTCCAAATTTGCATTCTTCTTAACACTTCAGGTAAATGTAGCATCCAGAGCATAACAATAATAAAACTTAACCCCATAATCACTTCCTTCAAACATTTTATACATGACGGAAAAGTAAACAGGCATCATATTAATCAATTTATGAGAGACCACGTGTCAGGCAGACAGGTTATCATTATATTTCTATAAAATAAATGTACAAATATTTTTAAAAGATTAGCCTAAATCTTTTCTCAAGATATTTTGGAAGACAAGGATGAAGCCTGTAAATACAAAAGTGTAACCAATGCCTTAATTGTTGGATTGTAGCAGAACTATGGACTTAATTAATATCAAACGTTCAATGTTTGAAACGATTTCTATATCAATTTCTTACAGGTTCTCACTTTGGGATGTATTTATAAAGTGAATGTAGCAACAGACTACTTATGAGCCACTTATTAGTGTGATGTTAGAATTACAGGATTGTTTTTACCAGGAAGATTTGTCTGGATGTTAATGAAAAGACCAATTTTAGCCATACAGAGGGGTATATTGTGTTTAGTGGTTGACTGATATGCTTTTTTTAGCCGATACCAATAGGGACACTGCACTTTTTTTAAAATATGATCATTTTCCTGCTCCCCTTGAGATTTTTACAGTTTTGGAATCCATTGACCAGATCTTCGGGTCTGGCGGTACCACTTTTAGCATAGCTTAGCACAATTCATTGAATCTGATTAGACCATTATCAGTAGTTTTGATATTTTTCCTATTTAAAACTTGACTCTTCTTTAGTTACATCGTGTACTAAGACCGACAGAAAATTAACAGTTGCGATTTTGCTAGGAACTATACTCTTTTTCTGGCGTAATAATCAAGGACTTTGCTGCCGTAACATGGCTGCAGGAGGCGCAATGATATTACCCAGCGCCTGAAAATAGTTCCTTTGGTAACTTCCACTATTTTTAGCCACTGCATAATATCATTGCGCCTAATTTTCTGTCGGTTTTAGTACACAATGTAACTACAGAAGTGTCAAGTTTTAAATAGGAAAAATATCGAAACTTTTTTGTTATTTTTGAGCACAATGCTAATGGTCTAATCAGATTCAATGGATTATGCTAAGCTATGCTAAAAGTGGTACCGGGAGACCCAGAGATCAGCTGAATGGGTTCCAAAACGGTAAAAATCAAATGTTTAACTTTAAGGGAGCTGGAAAATGAGCATATTTTCAAAAAAATTGGAGTGTCCCTTTAATAAGCTGTATGGCCGATATGAGGCCAATATAACAAATAAGAGAAAAACACAAAATTGGTAAAACTACATAAACATTTGTTATGCTTAACATTTATAAATATACCCATTTAAAGTACTTAAAACACATTTACATATTTAATAATTTTCAAAATAAGACATAATTCATGTGGATCTGACATCTCACGGTACTGTTTGAAATATCGTCCGATAGACCAGTTTCTGCAATATATCGCTCTATGACTAATTGTGTTGATAATATATGGACTAGACCCTAAAAAACGGTCTGTTTTACAGTACATTATGCCCCTATTGATTTTAGAGAGAGAGATCAAATTAAATCTTAACTTTTATTTCTGTTTAAACAAGCTTATCTTGCTACTTTCATAAGAGTAAAAGACAGACACCATTTCTGAGTACACACTAATATTAATACATCTTCCTCTTATTCATTTTTGGTGAATGAAAGACATTTCAGATTCGGTACATGATGTTATGAAATAAGCAACAAATGGATTTCAAAAAATAAAGTTTGAAATGTTTGATCAACTTTTGCTTTTCAGTTACACAATTTACATCACACACTACACTATTTTAAGTCAAGTCACATGCAGATTTGTACACTTTTAAAAATACCCTTGAAAGGTTCTTCACAGCGATGCCATAAGAACTAATTTTGGTTGCATAAAGAACCATTTAGTTAAAGAGACACTCCACTCCACTCCACTATTTTTTTCAAAATATACTAATTTTCCAGCTCCCCTAGTGTTAAACATGTATTTTTTAGTGTTTTGGAATCCATTCAGCTGATCTCCGGGTCTGGCGGTATCACTTTTAGCATAGCTTAGCATAATCCATTGAATCTGATTAGACCATTAGCATCGTGCTAAAAATAACCAAAGAGTTTGGATATTTTTCCTATTTAAAACTCTTCTGTAGTTACATCGTGTACTAAGACCGAAAGAAAATTAAAAGTTGTTTTTTTAGGCCGATATGTCTAGGAACTATACTCTCATTCTGGCGTAATAATCAAGGACTTTGCTGCCGTAACATGTCATTACGCAGTGCCCGAAAATAGTCCCCTGCTATTGAAAGTTACCAAGGGGACTATTTTGGGCAATGCATAATATCATTGCGAAAAATATAAAAACGCTTTGGTTATGTTTGAGCGCGATGCTAATGGTCTAATAGGATGGCCATTCGTGCCAGTTCCGCCAGACACGTCCCGAACATGTTTTAGGGTTCGTTCTCCGGAAGTCAGTTAAAATACATTAGAAAATTAAGATTTATTTATTTTAAGACATATCATTGTAGTTTCATTCTTACCTTGAAATGTGAAGGTTGCTTTTCTGAAATTAAACCCGAAATATTAAACCTTGATGACGTATGCGGTCGACCAACGCTACTTCAGGAGAACGAACCCGAAAACATGTTCGGGACGTGTCCGGCGGAATTGGCACGAATGGCCACCCTATGGTCTGATCAGATTCAAAGGAATATTCCAAGCTATGCTTAAAGAGCTAGCGCCAGACACAGAGATCAGATGAATGGATTCCCAAAATGGTAAAAATCAAATGTTTAACTCTAGGGGAGCCTGAAACTGAGCATGTTTTCAAAAAATTGGAGTGTCCCTTTAAAAAAAACTATTTCTTTCATACATTTTTAGAATCTAAAGAACTTTTATTTAGGGATCCTGTGGCCTCCTGTATGCACTCTGGTGCCCCCCTAATGGGTCCTAGATCCCAGGTTGGGAACCACTGTTCTTTGTCATCGTGATGCACCAGTATTTTCAAGAATATTGCCTGTGATGCACTCGATTGATAAATAACAATAAAAAAGACACACAGAAATGAAATGACCCTCAGGGTTTATTGATTACATACTGTATCTTACATCCAAATGAATTCTTAAATAATGAAAACTAAATAAACCCAAATGACGAAAGAAAACGTACAAAGTAATACGATATTACAAAGAACTATTAGTGAAAAAGATTTAAATGGCATCTGATCAACAGGAAAATATTTATTAGCACAAAATCGCAGTGTCAAGGTCTAAGAAAAAGCCTCGGTCTGAAGAGTTAATGAGTGTATGTACATATATACAATCATAAACAAGAGAGAAACAATACAAACACGAGAAATTACAAGAATATACATGCATGACAGTTTGGTTTAAGGTGCATCACGCATCTACAGCTTTTTTAAACAAATGTTATTTTTTAACGAACCAAGGAAAGACATACCGTGTTTTATTTTCGTCATTTTGTCAAATATATTTGCAATCTAAGCTTGACCTCGGCTTTTACTGTACTTCCTGTCGGCACATTTATTACATCTGTGGCATTATAATACATTTTCATTTCAATAGCGGTTTATACATGTTTATTAGTTGTTTGATTTAAATTCCGTGCATTGTGCTTTAATAGGTGCAGTTCATCTGCACGCAATCGTGTAACAAAATAATAAACTTGGCGAAATAACTTTGTGCAAACCAATCACATACTGTAGTCCAATGCTATACCCAGCATCGCTTGCCTAAAGGTGTATCCAGACCAAATGTGGCAAAACATGGCCTGTGTATTTATGGTGTAGGTTGTACACCAACACTTTTAATTTACCAAACATATAGGACAAATATAACGTCTGAGTAACAGACATAAACTTGTGTGTCTATGTGGCTATTAGCATATAAAAGTAATCTGTGCAATGGTTTATAATGCTTTACTGACTGATAAAGCATGTAGCCCTTTCTTCTCATCTTACTGTGATCACACCCGCATCGTACAAACAACTCAACAATAACACTTTTATTATTGGAAAAGCAAAAATAAATCTCTCAGAAATATTTTGGCAACTGGAAAACGTACACTGAGCGTGTGTGGCCTGGATATCAGGATCAGAGGTAGAGCCATTCTCCGACGAACGCCACGAATACTGTACAGTTCAGACTCGAGTAGACACGGGTGTAATGTCTAGCTCTACCACCAGAGGGCGACACCCCTGATCTCAGATATCGAGTTTGGTGATAGGCCTTTCCCGACTAATCTCCGTGGTTGATTTTGCAGGACGTTTGCGGTTGTATTTCATCTTCGACAGGTCTTTGTCGAACACTTCTCCGGATCGAAGCGCAGACACCAGGTCATCAAACTCTCCGTCCTCCTCGTTGTTCTCTTTGGCCTTCCGTGCTTTTCTTTCTCTCTCACGCTGCTCCTTGAGCTGTTTAGACACAAACGTTGATTTTAGTGAACCATTGCTATACATTTTTTTAATCAATAGGAATACAATAGTACTGCCTAATGCATAGTGCAAGCTTTCACTCATTAAAAAGGTCATAATATGTAGCAGTATGTACTTCTGAGGTACTAATATGCACTCTTTAGGTCCAAAAGTGTACTTTTTGAAAGGATCAGGGTTCCCACACCTTAGTTAACTTCAAAATCAAGGACCTTTCAAAGACTTTCCAAGTCTAATACCCTCAAATTCAAGGACTAAATGTGGGGACACATTTTAAGTGAGAGCAAGGTTACATTGTATACCTTTAAAGATACATTGTTACAGTTCCCTTTCGAGGGAACTCGTGCTGCGTCACTGCGGTGACACTTTGGGGACGCCTCCAGGGGTAAGTGCGTCTGAATGTCTATATCAAATTCAAACAATGGTGAGGCTTAACGACAAAGACAGGGTGACGCGGGAGCCAGGAAGTATATCGCTATCTGAAATATTGCCAAAGACGGCGTTACAGGGACGCAGGAATTATGGCAAGGGAGACGCAGCGTCTCGTTCCCTTCTCAGGGAACAACAGTTATGTGAATGCAATGATGCTGTTTTTGAGATCTACCTGCGCCTCCATGCGTGCTCTGCGCTCCTCTTCCTCCTTGCGTCGTTGCATGTTTTCATTGTCTTGCTTGGCTTCAGTGAAGGCTTGTAGGAACTGATCGAAGATACCGAAGAACTCATCAGGCTGCATGCGTGCGGCGTCCTCTCCAAAGTGCTTCACGGCCTTCTCAAACTGCATAGAGGAGATAAGATGATAATAATAAATAATGAGTAATATACCAGATTGATTTGGACCATGCAGCTAGATCTTAGCCTTTGTACGGTTACCTATAATTCAATGCAATAAAATAAGAGACTGTAATTTCGCTATAGTGAATAGATCTTCCAACTAGAGATCAGGCTTACCGGTGTCACTTTGCCCACCCTCGAACTTAGTGTTGCCCTAAATCTGCCAGTTTAAAAACCGGCTGACAACATAAATAACACTGAACAACTTCAGTGGCTACAAAAATCCAACCCATGTGCTATTTCATGAGCATGATCAGACTGGAGGAACGTGCCTTTGAAGCGGATATCTATGGCTGATTCCGGTTAAAGATTAAAGTGCATGTTTCCGGTGGTTCCAGTGTCTACGTAGGCATCGCACTAGCCCAATAAACTCCAATGAAAGCTGTGATTTAACTTCTAGGAGTGCCAGCACAGAGAGGGAAAACGTTGGTCATTTTAGACGTTTAATAGTGACTTCAAAGCTTCTGCGAAAAGACCTTTACATGTGTCTTCGTATTTAGGCGGCCATATGGTGTGACAAACTTTGCTGTGTTCCAACTTCTCATAAACCTTCACATTTACAGTATAACCTGATCATGTTCAGCTGTGGTTCTTACCAAATCCTTGGCCTCCTGAAGAGTGTCCTCCACATCAGAGAAACTGAAACCAGCCACTGTGATGAACTGACTGACAACGGACACAAACTTATCCCCGTAGATCTGAGGTTGACCCCTCTGATACTCCAGCTCCTGTTGAGAGAAAGACCGAGAACTTTAAAGATGGAGAGATGCAGACGGTAGCATAACAGAGTTATGTGTAGTGAGTTCAGCAGAAAATTACAAACAGGTTCCACGTCCAAAATGTAAAAAAATAAATCAATGGAAATCAATGAATGATTGGCTGATTTCAACTTTATTTATATAGCACTAAAAAAACAAATTCTATATCAAAATAGGGAAATTATATGACAGGAACTTATATGACACTTGATTTCAAATATCAACATTGGCGTTCAGAGATCATAGACCCTGCCTTTAACATTAATGCAAACTCACGACACAGAGAAGACATCCACAGCTGGTGCTCTTAAAATGAATGCACATGCATTAAAACCTTTTTTAAGATTCCTCTTTTTTAAGAGATTTTAAAATGCATTAAAATGTAGCTTCAAAAACTTGAAAGGTTAAAAGGTATTTTTTAGGGCTGGGCATAGATTAATCTAGATTAATCTCATACAAAATAAAAGTAATTTTTGAATAATATATGAGTTTGTGATGTGTGCAAATATTATGTATATTTAAACAGACACACATACATATATATATATATATATATATACTTTTAAGAAATGTTTTATTTAAATATAGTTTTTTATTTATATATAATTTAGAATATATAAAAATATTAATAAATATATATATAGATGAAAATGTTTCTTACATACATACATGAATATGTTTGTATTTATATATACACAATTATTACACACAGCACAAACTCATTTGTTATGCAAAAAATCACTTTTATTTTGTATGAGATTAATCTAGATTAATCTATGCCCAGCGCTAGTATTTTTGCATCCCTGCACTGCAAAAAATGATTTTCAAGAAAGAACATTCTTAGTATTTTTGTCTTGTTTTCAGTAAAAATATCTGAAAATCGTTAAATTAAGATGCTTTTTCTTGATGAGGTAAACGACCCAAGAAAATAAGTCTAGTTTTTAGACCAAAAATATCAAATGTAAGTGATTTTGTGCATAAAACAAGCAAAAAGATCTGGCAATGGGGTAAGCAAATTTTTCTTGAATTTTTCTTGAATTTAGTGTTTAAGAAAAAAATTCAAGATTTTTTTGCTTGTTTCATGCATAAAATAACTTAAATTTGATATTTTTGGTCTAAAAACTAGACGTTTTTTCTTGGGTCGTTTTGCTCATTAAGGAAAAGCATCTTAATTTAAAAAAATTTAGATGCTATTTTTGTCTTGTTTTCAGTAAAAAAAAAAAAATGTTTTTCTTGAAAATCTTTTTTTGCATTGTGTAACTAACATACTACTCATCATCTACCTACCTCTCACCTAGAACACATCTAGCAAGGCCTTTGTCCCTCCAAATTTATTTTCACAAGCACCAACTATTTAGTCTACATTACACTTAAAACCTTTAGATCTTCAAACTGTATGCTGTATTCTTCATAAAGTTTTCAAAAGGCCTGTGTTTATTACCTATAATATATTGCCTAAATAGGCATCAAACAAAAATATTTTTATAGCCCTCAGACAAGCAAAAAATCATATACAAAACATATTTTATTTAGCCTTCAAACAAGCAAGAAAGTTTCCTATATAGCCTTCAAACATACATTTTTTTTTTAAAGCCTAGGGGTGTGACGACATCTAGTGTGACGTGTGAGATTAATTATGTCACAAGATTTCTCGTGAAGGTGAAATGCTTTCCGTTTCTCAGACAAAAGGCTGCATCCTTCGGAGGTCGCATTTGTAGACTGCATACTGTCTTATTACAGAATATTAACAATTATACAGGTTAACCATTATATTTAGTTAATCGTAAATTGTTGTAATATGCTCATGACTTTTTTTACAAACATAACTGAAATAAACAAGGCTTGATGACGTATGCCTGCATATGTGACCTCCGGAGGATGCAGCTTTCCATTTGAGAAACGTCCACTGTCTCCTGATATCACTGTAGAGTTTAGTTTATGGCTAAACGTTTTACAGGGAATGCATTATATTCTATCTTGTACTGTGTGTGCTTTTTTGTTTGGGTTTCCAATAATGTTCGTTTGGGAACTCAAAGTCTGAGACGCATGTGTTTGTCTGTTAATCAGTGTCAGATGTTGAAGTGTCTCAGCAGATTAATCCCTTCACTCGGAGTTTACATGATTTAATATCTGCATGTTCTTGCTCAAGAATGACAGCTGGCTGTATCATTTTTATTGTTAAAATTGGACAAATATTAAAGATTCAAATGGATTTAAACGTTTGGCTAAAAATAAGCATTTCTCCATCTTAAGTGCCAGTAAAGATAACATCCTCAAGACGAGGCCACTAGCGCCCTCTGCAGGCATTTGTTATAATAGGCTACATACTTTTTATTACATGGGCTACATATAAATATATAATATAAATGTGTTTGTTAATGTAATGTTGTTTAATATAACTTGGTTTTGATACCAATTATTTTTGCAATGCCATTATAATGTAATTGTAAAGGTTATTGCGCACTTATTACAAAAAAATATTACTTTATTATTAACTCTTTCCCCGCCATTGACGAGATATCTCGTCAATTAAGAGAAAACGCTTCCCCGCCAATGACGAGATTTTCCGTCTTTCCGCAATACCGCTATTATCCACCAGGTGGCGCCCTTCCGCAACTTTTTAAAACTGGAAGTATTGCCCTATGGCAAGCTGCTGCATGTCCGTGTCTGTTTTAAAGATCGCTCTGCATCTGATCTCTATCAAAAGTCCGTCATAAAAATGGAATTATCTCTGCTTTTTGCTCAAAATATGGTGTTTTTGCAAAAACCTACCCATATTCAAAAGCTGATTGCAAAAGAACCACTAAAGGTAGGATGAAACGTTTTTTTTTTGTTTGAAAGCAGAGGGTCTGTTCTTTCATTTGGTATATTGTATGTTTATATATTTAAAGAAGAAAATTTTCTGGAAGGCATTAAACTTTGGTGAAAATCATGAAAAACGCTGGCGCTGGCTGGCAACTTTTTTTAAAAACGCTGGCGGTGAAAGAGTTAATTAGCAAAATAATTGTTAGGGACAGTCAAACATTAGTGAAAACATTTCAAAATAATGTGATTTCAGTTTCCTATTCATACATTTTCTCATTGAGGATTTCTTAAAAAAGTGTAAAAATCTTGTCTCGTCTCGTGAATCCAGTCTCATGTCTCGTCTCGTGTAGTAAGTTTCCTGTCACAATTAAAGCCAATATTAAAGTTTGTCTTATCTATATAATAGAGAGAATGTCACTCACCGTCTCTACGCTTTTTAAACCAGAACGCAGGTTGTTTATATCTTTCTCCAGCTCAGTCAGGCTGAGAATGAAAGATTGGAGATAAAAATCACGAGACAATGTTTAATTGGACAATAAGAGAATTAAATAGAAGATTAAAGTCTCCTTTTTAATTTTAACACACAACACATCTTTATACAGCTTTGACCACAGCTTTTGATCTTGTGATGGTCCTGCAACAACACTGCCATGAAACAAACAGCTAGTTTGAACTAAATCTAATGCCTTACACTAACTACTGTTAAGTATCACTAAAATCAAAAAGATATGATTGGTTGTTTGGAGTGCTGTTTCAGAACCAACAAGACTATTGATCTAGAGACAACCACACATTACTGTGTTACTCGTTACATAATCGTTTTGATCCATAGAAGCTCTTAAACATCTTACATGGGTGCAGTAGAGTAAACTAATGGTTTAAGGGCTTACTTGACTTTGGCTGCTTCTGGAACGCTCTGCAGATCTTCACGAATCAAGGCGACTTTAGGGTACTTCTGCTCAAAAATGGTTATCAGGTAGTGTAGCAGAGTGATGTTCCTGAAGACACACACACATGACCTCCAGCATTAATATTTATTCAAACCGCCTAAAAAGGTTCCTGTTTTTTATTTGCAAACGTCTTAATGGCACCTAAATTCCCCTCTTACTTGTCAATGCTGGACTTGGTGTCAGCGATCTTATTGAGGGAGGAAACTTTGAAGCCGTAGGCATTGCCCCTCTGTCCTTTGTTCATGTAGTTGCCAAATGCCAACACAACCTCCAGGAGCTGTCTGAGGTTCCTGCTCTGAACAACCTCCTTAGATGCTTTACTGAGAGCTGTGGGTAATAAAATCATCTTTAGTTTTCCATCTTCATCCAACATAACATCAGTATATCATCCTAACACTACAAATCTGTGGTGTATAGAAGAAAACTGTGCAGATTCATCACAAACAATACCTTCCACTTTGGGTTTGATTTCTGCTACTCTTTCCACGAATTTCTTCTTGAAATAAAGAGACTGCAGTCTTTGCTGGTAGTGGTTGATTCTGTAATTGAAAGGGGAATTGAAATGAAATTTAAATTATTGTATATGATTATATCAAGACACATATGATATTGGCCTTGACACAACATGCTTCATCTGTCTGCCAGTGTTTGACAATTACTTTTGAAAACACTATAATAATGAATTACAATGTAACAAAAGTCTTAAACATTAACAGTCAATTAAATTTTTTTTTGTCCAATTTCCTTTAATAAAAATAAGCCCTAGATCAAAAGTAACATGTTTATTTCTTGTCCAAGAATGTCTCTTTTAATCCACCCACTCTTTGTGGCTTTTGTATTTATGTCTTTGTTGTCTAGCATTCCAAAGAGTTTAGTAAATTAAGAGGCACAGTATGAAGAGATCTCAAAAATATTTTCAACCCTATTTAAAGTGCCTCACTGAATTCTGGGGCTTATCCCAAGAGAAATTGCTCCAAATTCAACATCTTAAGAGACCAGAGAAGCCAAGAAAGAGCATCACCCTGAACAACATTTTCCCACGTACAGTATATTTGAGCGGATCAGTATCAGCGTTTTCAAACATCTGATGTCTATGCCGTTACCTGCTCATCTCATAAAGGAAGCGATCGGCCTTTGCCATCCGCTCGAGCTCGTGCTTGTGCTCCTCCAGAAGGTCCACATCACTTTTCTCTGGCACGAACTTCAACAGCTGCAGGGGAGGAGAGAGACAAAGCATTCTTTAGCTGCGTATTGAAAAGCCCAGGCAATTGGGTCGTGGAGTTCCTGTAGCTCAATTGGTAGAACATTGAGTTAGGAACACAAAGGTCATGGGTTCAATCTCCAGGGAACACACACTGGAAAAAACTGTATAGACTGAATGTACTGTAAGTTGCTTTGAATAAAAGAATCTGCCAAATGCATAAATCTAAATAACTTTTTTAGTGAGCTGATAACCACAAGGTTGCTGGTTCAATACCCACATGGTTAAACATGTATCACTGACATGTCATGGTTTTAAAATCGTTGGGGTATCCAGTGCTGTTGCAGTAAAATTGACAAATTAATGTTTTTTTTATTTTACTACATTGACTATGCCAATAGATAAGATAATAGATTACATGTAAATGCATGATTTAAATACAGGAAACGCAGCATGATGAGGACATCTGACGTTTTTGAGCGTGTCCTTTTACATGTGAATGAGCTGATGAAATGCACTGATCGACATAATGGTGGTTTGTTGAAACTGAAACTCAGTTGTGCTGTCAATTGCTTTGTCTCGCTTTCTCTATGCACTAAATGGCAGTGCCGTGGTTGGATAGTGCAGATTAAGGGGCGGTATTATTAAAATAAGATCCCCTTTCCACGTCACATCAGAGCGAAATTTAAATAACCTATTTTTTCACATACTTGCAGAGAATGGTTTACTTAAAGTTACTGGTTAGTTCCTATTCACATTTCTAGGTTGATAAAAGCACTGGGGACCCAATTATAGCACTTAATCATAGATAAAGTCAGTTTTAACTCTTTCCCCGCCAGAGTTTTACAAAAAAGTTGCCAGCCAGCGCCAGCATTTTTTATGTTTTTTTTTTTTAGAAAAATGTAATGCCTTTAAAAAAATAAAACGTTTTATTCTACCTTTATTTGTTCTTTTTTATTACCTCTCAAATATTGGTAGTTTCTTTAGGGTCTTATCTAGTGAAACGATTGTCATTTTTGACACGAAAGATAAAAAACATGCACTTTTAAACCACAACTTCTCGTCTTCCTCCGGTCCTGTGATGCGCCAGTGCGACCTCATGCAAACGTCATCACGTCAAGAGATCACGGATGACATATGCGAAACTACGTCCCAGTGTTTACAAGTGTGGAAAAAGAGGACCGTTCCGACGTTGTTGTATGTCAAATGATACTAATTAATGTTTGTGTGTCAGTTTATTGGTTAAAATGGTCCGCAAATGTGCGTTTCATATATGTAACAAGTGACTTTTCTATGTCATTACGCAATTACGTGAGGTTGCTCTGGCTCGTCACACAGCCGGAGGAAGAGGAGAAGTTGTGGTTTAAAAGTGCATTTTTTTTATTGCCAAAAATGACAATCGTTTCGCTAGATAAGACCCTTATGCCTCATTTGGGATCGTTTAGAGTCCTTTGAAACTCCGTTGAAAAAAACTGTTAAGTGTTGAGTTAAGTGTTAAGTGTTGGGTTCCATTTAAGTCCATTAAAATGAGAAAAATCCTGGAATGTTTTCCTCAAAAAACATAATTTCTTCTCGACTGAACAAAGAAAGACATCAACATTTTGGATGACATGGTGGTGAGTAAATTATCTGGATTTTTTTTAGAAAATTTACTATTCCTTTAATTGACGAGTTATAGGGCAGGAAAGAGTTAAGATAAATGACGAGTACTACATCATGCGAGGGAATTGACAAAGTTATCTATCAACTGGTGGTGTGGACACTAATAGTGTTATAGTTAACAATATTAGGAATAGTATTTTCCAGTGTTTAATCAGTGTGCCTTATTTTGATTGGTTGATCAACATGTGATGTCCATTCCAGTGGATGCAGGGTCTGAAGGGGTTAAAATTTGAACAACTCTTAACAACCCCAAAAAAAAACCTTATCAGCAATTCCATGCAAATGTCTTTCCATGACAAAATCAGTTTTTACCCAATGTTTTTAACAGTACTGATATCTCGGATGTCAATATTTGGCTTAAATATCAGTGCAACGTTTTCAAACTATTTTAAAGGGGGAGTTCAATAGTATTTCATGCATTCTGACTTATTATCACAGTTTAAGAGTTGGTTTCCTCATGCTAAACAAATGCAAAGTGTCAAAAAAGCAGTTGGATGCGTTACAGTGCATTTCATTTTTTTCGATTACTGGTCCAGCTGATGTTTCAGGTGTACGCTATACATATCACTTCTTTTTTATGGGCACTTCCCCTGGAAAACCACGCCCAGTGAGAGCCGAGGATGCGACAGCGTTGTTTTATATCAAACTCAAAAATGGCACGAAAGAAGTGTATTTTTGCATGTAAGGAGAAGAAAGCCATCATTATGGAGACAATGGATAGTTTGTTTATCCAAGGTTGCGTTTGTTTACCACTGGATTTCATTGAAAAGTCCCAACTGGGTCATGAGTTGCATGCGGTAAGTAAGACTTCTGTGTTATGTTTGAAATAGACGCGTAAGTGCATATTATATAAATGACATGAACCTGTAGAGAATCATTAGTTACCCAGTGAGTGTTATATAAAGTGCTGACTCGTGACTCGCTCCTCCCGCAGTTTGTAACTCCTCCTTTCGAATTTTTCATACGTTATCGGAAAAAAAATCTGTAAAGCTAATCTGTCTTTTATAAATCTGATAAAACGAAAGACTCTTCAGAGATATGAAGGATGTAATACTACTCTATAGGTACTCCAGATTAATATCAGATTAGCAGAAACAGCGTGTGTGGTATGGACGCTTTAATTTTCCATAGTTTGGTAAGTGTAGCTTTGCAAAAGTCACATCAATGTTGTTTCTTTCTCATCAATGTGCACATAAATTCAAATAAAATAAAAATTATTTGTTTTTGAAGAGCTGTCCCTTCTTCATTTGTTGGTTAATTATTGCTTCTGGTTTGTGCCTTTTAAATCACAGGATTCATCCAAAGTATGTTGCCTCCTCAAAACTTTATTGTCACATCCATAAAACATGTATATTTCCCTTATCTAAAATAGAAAACATGAGTATAGACTTTTATTTTCTGATGTCTGGACTCTATCACCAGGAGTTTAAGAAAATATGAAAAGATGGTGTAATATTTTTTACATTTTGACCAAAAATGTTACAACCATAATTGCTCTTATGATTAAGCCGCTGTTAGTGCATCCCTACATTGTGGCTTCATCCCAACATGCATACATTCATTGAATATTTATAAAATAACTCTCTAATTAGGGCAAGATTACAATAACAGGAATCCTGATGGCCAATAAATGCCTTTTCAGACCATTTGGAAGACATTACGATTACTAGCAAATTGAATGTTCTTATAAAAGGATGTGCTTTAAAGGTTATAGAGGGTAAGACATGCAAAGCTGCATTTTATTAGCAAAAAAGCTACATGATCGGGATTTAATTATGCTACAAACAGACTTGATTTCAGACGCCAGCGCTCAGGAAACACAACAGACATCTACAGGCATGTGAACGGTGGGTTTATCTAAAGCGTGTGTTTGCTGGTGCACGGCTTTGGTGTGTTTTACATTTCTAATGTATTGTTATACAAACTTTAATTTCACCGTCATTTACAATCACAGAAATGCAAGGAAGAAAAATTGCTTTTGCAAAACAATAATTACATGCTGAGTGAAACCGCTGGGTTTATGTGATTAAACACGGCACGCGTGCAGACGCTGTATCAGCTAATCACAGATTTCAAACACGTGACGTCAATGCACCGCAGTCAAACAGGTTTGTTTTGGACATACGCCACTTTGAGTTATGAGTCAAACAGTGAGATAAGTGACAAAGTATGTGCTGATTTTTCTCACTTGCTCAAGCATATCCTTGGGTAGATCTTCCTGTTCATCCATAGTCAGTATAGCTCTCTTGATCTCTTCATTGGAAAGCTTTAACCTGCATAAATAAAAAATATTTTTGTGGAATCAGTGTTACTTTGTGGTATTTATGGGTAAATCTCAAAGAAATGTCTAGGTCATATTTGTCACAGAAGAAAATAGGAAATTAGACTTGAAGCAAATGAATAGAGCTCATATTAACTTGCATTAACTA
Organism: Paramisgurnus dabryanus; assembly: GCF_030506205.2. Classification (NCBI taxonomy): domain Eukaryota; kingdom Metazoa; phylum Chordata; class Actinopteri; order Cypriniformes; family Cobitidae; genus Paramisgurnus; species Paramisgurnus dabryanus. The sequence goes on along the minus strand of NC_133353.1, from coordinate 4,112,897 downwards.
TTGAATGTTACTCATTCATATAATGACCATTAATATTGAACATTAAACTAGTGATATTTCTTTACATTTTCTATACACAGAGGTCAAATTCATTGCATTTTCCTGTTCTTTTTTGATAGGATATATCGGCCATTACTATAGGCTGTTTTTAAACTATTGACCGATAGCAATTATTGTCCGATATATCGGTACATCTCTACAAATGAAGCAATTTTAGGAAAACTGTGACTAAATCTGTAAAAACCCAGTTATGTGTTATACATGAAATCATGCTACATAATATAAGGAACGTTCTGTGAAAATAAAACACTGATCTCTTGACTACGTTGACTAAGTAAGGTCATGTCAAAGATTAAAATCAATGTATAGAAACCAACAACTTTTCGGGCCATATCATACACCCGGCGCAATGCGCGACACAAGTGTCTTATTTCAACCCAGCGAAATTATCATTTTCACGTTTAGCGCCACGTTGTTTAAATAGCAAATGCATTTGCACCCAATTTTGCACACATGAGCGTTCTGGTCTGAAAGCAACTAAAATAGACTACGCCGTTGACCAACTAAAACCAAGTCTAAAGTCAATGGCGCAATATTGTTTTTGTTATTTAAAGAGCGCTTTAGTAATATGCGCCTACAAACAGGACAACAACAAATGTTTGCTTATCACACACATGGATGCGCAGCAGCACACAAATGTTTTTAAATATGAAAAATTTAAGGATTCAAATATAAAAGATTATTGAGTCTCTGGGACATAAATGAGGAACAATGATGAGATGTTGGATGGCGTAAAGAGCTGCTTCACCTGTAGCCTGGTAAGTAATTGCATGTTTTTCTTTAAACAAATGCATCTATTTTTAAATGTTTTTTAAATGTGTGTCTTATGCTAGTTTCAACCCGGCGCAATTATCATTTTCACGTTTAGCGCCACGTTGTTAAAATTTTGGGGCCCGTGGGCGTTCTGGTCTGAAAGCAACTATTTTGAGGCAACTAAAATAGACTACGCCATTGACCAACAAAAACATGGTCTAAAGTCTAAACTCAATGGCACAATATTGTTTTTGTTATTTATTGAGCGCATTAGAAATATTCGCCTACAAATAGGAAGGCAACGCAGGTTTGCTTATCACACACATGGATGCGCAGCAGCACACAAATGTTTTTAAATATGAAAAAGTAAAGGATTGAAATGTAAAAGATGGTTATTGAGTCTCTTGGAAATAAATGAGGACCGATTATGAGATGTTAGAAGGTGTAAAGAGCTGCTTCACATGTAGCCTGGTAAGTAATTGCATGTTTTTCTTTAAACAAATGAAAATATTGCATCTATTTTTTTTTTAAATGCTACCCCATGGATTTGTTGTATATGATGACTTTGTACCTGTGGATATGCTGAGATGAAAAACTTTATGCTTTTCAAAACCCTCACGGCGCTGTCCAAGTGCTGAAACGTTTTGCAATCGGCTCTCGACACGCTTGTAAAATCTCATGTTTGTTACAAATAAAGTTTTTTGAGAGTACAAACTTTTCTTTCATATTGTAAATTATTTTTTGAGTTTACACTGATCATCAAGGCTATCCTTCCATACACAGCAATTAAAAGCCTGTTAATTTTACTTCCATGACTGAAAGAAAACGACTTTTAAAAGGTTTTAATACAAAAAATACAAATTCTTAAACAGGGGGTCCTTATCCTGAGCTTAGTTTTTCAGTTTACATATTCCGCCATCTAAATAGGAAATAGGCATGGCTCGAGCGCAACTGGCTTTTAAAGGGGATAAGAGCTGAGACTATCATTGGTTTATTGAACGTTATGCCCAAAACACTCCCATTACTCATTACGAGAATAGGAACAACCGTTTAAGACTATGTGCTCGGCGCACAAACCATTTTTCCTGTCGATAAATTAGCAAAAGTGGATTCGGACACGCTGGCTATAGACAATGCGCTTATATCGATAAAATAGGGCCCTTAATCTCAAAATTATATTTCACAGATTCATATAAAATGTTTGCTTTATTTATTGTAACAGTATTGAAGATAATGTTTCTAAGGTCTTCATAATAGGATGATGTGCTTAATTGTCCTGAAAAGCACTCTCACAATGCAAATCAAATCACAGTAGTGCCTAAAATTGTCTTCATTTTCATTCTGGCATTAAATATAATCCTGACACTTCTTGCTGATCTCATACAACACAAAAGACACAATCCGACTCTGTTTGTGCAGGATCATTGCATTCATACAAGTCTATTCACAGAAACAGGTGTGGTTTACAATAAATGTGTGATATTATCAACAATCAAAAAAAAAAAAAAAAACGTAATGCCAAAGCAGCATGAGGCTCTTATATGGCCTGAATAAATGTTTATGGATGCAGGAAAAGTTTGGAATAGCTGAATTCCACAGCTGTGAACTTATGGGAGAGATCGCAGACGTCTCTGTTTTTTGCTGCTGCTATGGCAACCTGTGATGATACACGTATAAAGATCCTGGCTAGCATCATCTTATTAATGACACCGAATAAAACGCTTGGCTGCAACGTGTTTTAAACACATCGTCAACCGTGACAAACGATCCTCCTTTAAAATGAAAAAAAAAATTGATGGCTTAAATAAATAAAGGATTGTTCTACGGTGAAGTCATGCAGAAAACTTTGAACTTATTTCTGTGAACAAAACTTAACTGTTGAAAGATGGTGTCAGTGCCCATGAGACTCATAACAGAAAAACAGCAAAACAGATGCATTATGTTTCAAAGCCGTTTCACTCACTTCGAAAGGAGGATGTTGCAGTTTTGTGCACGTCGACCGTCAATGACGGAAAGTTCTCTGGTCTTTTTAGACGTCAGCGTGTCATCTTCAGTTTCTTTCTGTAGAAAGACAAACACTACGGTCAGCATCAATGTCAAAGACAATTTAAGGCAACATGAAATCATCAGGTGGTTGTGAAGGGGGAGTTTAAGGTAATTACTCAAAAAGATAAATAACACATGAGTGTACCAGACATACAGAGGTATAACACATTTACCCATCACTAAACAAGCATGTGCAATACAGACTGCAATAAATAGCGTGTGAGCTAAAAGTATGGGGGGGGGAGAAAGGGCGGAGCGGATTCGATCCAAGAACATGGGGGATATTTGTTTTTAAGTTCGAGGAAATCTGTCTTCTTTACTGTTGTATAAACTCCAGCTGCATGCAAAACTGACCGCATGCCACATAACCGACTGAACTAATTACAAACAGAGACGTTTTGAAATGTATGCTATTAAACTGAAACAGGTTATTTGGTTCAAAAGCTTACCAAGTTAGGGGCCAGTCACACCAATAGCGTTTATGGCAGTTGCAGGCGCCTTTTTTGAATGATATTCTATGGGCAGGGCGCGTTTGCGCGCTGTTTATGCGCGCCGAGCGCCTTGCGGTGTTTTGCCGCCTGCCGCGCACGCGTTTTTGAAGGAGCGCTGAGAGCGGAGAAGCGCCCGACGTCATTCGTGTCTTTCCATTGTCCAATCGAATGAGGGGAGAGGCGGGCCTTACGTTGTGGTCAGGGAAGTTTACAGTTGCTTTGAAGAACCGGACTCCACTCGCTCACTCTCTCCTGCGTGTTTGTGCACCTCTCACCCTCAAACAAGGTCAGAGCAAGCGTCCTCTTTTTAAAGTTTCTGCTGATATGACAGTTAACAGCAAAAGAGCGCTCACGCTTCAATATTTGATTGACAAGACAGCTGACTCGGTGGTTGCTTAGCAATATGAAAAGCCGCGTCGCACTGCTCTTTTTTTAAAAAAGGCAGTGCGTCGCGCCTTGCGTTTGCAAGCGTTTAAAGCGCTTTTGGTGTGACTGCAGCCTTATACTATAAAAGGCTTTAATGGTAAATGATTACCATATTCATTTACCATATTTACATGGTAGTGCTCATACTGTGCTATGAGGTGCCACCAAGCTAAATTAAAAAAAAACTTACCCGTTTAAAGTTATTGAACAGAAAATCCTTTATGGCAAGCAAGGAGCAGGAAAGTTTTGGTTAGTTTAGGATATATGTTAAAGGGCAGGTGTGAACAGTGACTAAATACAAGAGATAGAAATTCAAGCAAAGGAGGTTTTTGGTACCTGTTGTCTCTGGTAGGCTGAGAATGTTTTCTCAATATCCTCCAAGTCCAAAAGTTTGAAAACATTTACATCATCCAGTTCAAGCCACACTGTACCATCCAGTTTATTCTGAGACACAGAAATGAAAAATAAACACATTATGGTACACAATAATAGGGCTACATGACTGACATGTAGATTTAAATGAACTCTGATGTTACTGCTCAGTTGGTGCGGATCATTCAAGTAAGTGTAAATGCTGTGACCCGTATCTTGGTGCATTCAACACAGATCCAAGACATCTAACGAAGCAAGCATTGTGTTGGATGGTCTGCTAAATATGTTACAAGATACACGTCATAAAAATTGACAAATCAGGGGTGCATTTCTCAAACAATGACGTAATATAAATATATTCATCCACACACATATACATCGGTCCAGCGGCACACGATTCATTTTAATTGCCTAATTTAATTGTGTAAAGGGGGTCGCCCACCGGGCGCGCAGCTCAGCGGCGCACCGTTAAAAAAAAAAAAAAACGAACACATTGTTTTCTATGAGTATACGCACACCGGCGCCGCGCCGTCCAGCTACGACTCAGGAAGTTGCTCAAATCCCTGTCGCGCCACAGAGCACCACTCACATAGTTTAACATTAAATAACATCATATTTGTCCCAAACCAATAACGATTAAAACTGGCTGATAACGTATATTTTGCATTTTGAAGTAGACGCTATCTGCCAAAGCTTGCGCTATTTAATGCACTTCCGGTTTACGATATCTCCGAGTTGTCCTAGACGCGACTCGACACAACGTGGCGCGGCACTGAGCTGCGCGTCCGTTGTGCGACCCCCTTAAGTGTATTGGTTGGTATACGTGTTTTACGGGGACATGAATAGTTTATAATGACATGTTTATTAAGCTATAAACATGGTTTACGGGGACATAGGAGAGAGAGAGAGAGGGAACAAAACAATTCATTGCGCAGCCCTATCCATCTTTATGGACATTAACTCACTTCACTGATTTTGGTCCAGTTGAAAGACTTGAGCGGATTGGACGGCTGAGGGATGTTTTTCGTCTTCAGCTTGGACATGAGACCAGGAGGAGGTGGAGCACCAAAGTTTGGCATGCCTGGTGGAGGTGGTGGTCCACCGGGTGGAGGAGGAGGAGGTGGCGGGACTCCGCCTGGAGGTGGTGGAGGAGTAGGAAGTCCAGCCGCACTTGGAGGTGGAGGCGGAGCACCACCGGGGGCCAATGGAATTAGAGGAGGGCCCCCTGGAATACTTGTCCTCTAAAAAGACCCAAAAGTGTCTCGAAATGTTAGTGTGACTACGGGTTGAAATTAAAAACATTGTTTGTTCCAATCCCCGTCAAGCTGCCTACCCAGACAGCATTTTTGGTACCAAAGCTGCGCACCCACTTACCTGGCTGATTTAGCTCTCTCATTTTAGCCACTTGTTTAGACGAACAGCCAAAAGTTGCCTGAACTGACAAGTGCATGAAGCACACCTAAACCCAACAAAGCATACCTAACTAACTTGGCCAGACTTGGAGACCTGCTAACCATCTTAGGACGGGTTTTAAAGTAAACAAGTTTGCATCTTATGTTTCAAGATCATCAGGGATTGGAACAAGCCTTTATTGGATGCGTGTGCATGTAACATACATTGCTCATCTCATGAAGCCTCGCGGACAGTTCAGCCGCTTGCTGTTTAGCGAACCGGTGTTCACTGCATTCCTTCTCTAGTTTTTCTTTCATCTTATTGAGGGTTTGCATCATATCTTCCTTCTCTTGTGATTTCGCATCACACTCCCTCTCCTTCTTCTCCAGCTTCTGCTGAAGTTCATTATGTTCTGCAATTCAAGCCAGAAAAACATAAAAACTAATCAAAATGCACCACAGCACAAAGCTTCAGTATTTGATAGCATCCTCGCCTTGTCTCATATTTGACTCATAAAAGGCTCTGTGTACCTTTTCTCATTTTTTCTGCTTGCTCTTTCCATTGCTTCACTTCATTCTCATTCACCAACCTGTTAAAGAGAGAGTAGTGTTGGTATACAGTTACATATATGCATTTGGCAGACGCTAGTTGCAGTACATTCGAGGAATACACTGGTAGCTCATTTGTAAAAACCAAAGAATTCTGGTGTGTTAAATGTTAGGTGAGGTGAAAGATGCTCCTGTCCCCTTAAGCCATGAGGTCTTTAAATTGAAAGCAAGTCCAAATTTAGGACGCCGCTGTTACATTAGATCAAACCGCAAATGTTTTCCATATGCATTCTGCATTTATTTGTATTTCACTAAAACCGTCCCAGACAGCAGTGTCTCACTTTTAAATAATCCCATTCTGAATGAAGACACAAAGACGTGTTTACTTTAACTCTTGGAGCTCTGAAAGGAAGCATTTTCCCAGTCTGTAGATACATAGAGCTCTATGACTGTCATGTTAACACAATGGAGGGGTCTGTGGAGACTTTTATCCACAAGACACTAAAATCTATAAACAGCCTGATGCCTTTATACGATATAGAGAGATTAAATACTATAAGGGCCAACACGTTGCATGGTTCAAAATAGCGCGTGGATTATGGATGAGAGATTATATTTTTCATTTTCTAAGTAAGTATTATAGGCTCAGGGTATTAATAACTAAGAAACATTTAAATATGAGAAATTAGAGCACAGGAGCACACTACAGTTCAAAATTACTCCATGATGTACTCACCCTCAAGAAAAACGAGACCATAATCTTTCAGACGAGCACATTTGGAGTTATTTTAGTAATAATTATAATGGTAGAAAACAGGGATCAGGGAACAACTTCTGACTTGAAACCCCCAAAAAGTGCATCCATCCTTTACAGCATTAATCCACACGACTCCAAGGGGTTAATAAAGATCTTCTGCAGGTAATCGATGTGGTTTTGTAAGAAAAATATCCATATTTCAAACTTTCAAAATTTTAATAACTAGTTTCCAGTAATGCCATCTTGGACTCGTGATTTACGAGAGAGTTTTAACGTAGTGAGCGTTGGGTGCCATGGGTACGTTGTGCAGTGATTTTTATGAATAGCGTGAGTCAAAGATGGCATCGTTACCAGAAGCTAGTTATTACAGTTTATAAAGTTTAAAATATGGATATTTTTCTTACAAAATTGCATTGATTACACACAAAAAACTTTTATTCATTCCTTGGAGCCTTGTGGATTACTTCTGTGAAGTAGGGATGCAGTTTTTTGGGCATCAGAAGTTGTTCTCTAAGCAAAGTTATTTACTAAAATAACTCAAAATTTGTATGTCTAAATATAATAGACATATTTATCTTATCTTGAGGGTGAGTAAATCTTATATATGGATTATGAATTATTATTATTATTATTATGAATTCTTGGACCATCCTGAGGTCATCCACTCTCTACTCACATTCGCACCACGTTCTTCACGTTGAAGTTCTCCAAAGGTGCCACATCAGGGTCATGACCTTTTTCGTTCTGTAGGACGATCTGCTGGACGATCCGGTCGAGAAGGAGCCAGTAATGAACCGTGTTCCCGTTTCGTTTATCTGCGAGCAAAGAGCAGAAATGAATGATCCAGAACACACTACACAGCCATATCAAAAACCATATCAAAAACCAAAGGCTATTGTGATACTACGGCGGTTTCTCAAACTTTTTCTGCCATTCCCAACTTTGTATGTAGATAAGGGCTCTGAGCCCCACCGGTCCCCAATCGCCCCACCAAAATAGTAATCATCTAGGCTTTAGTCCTTTTTAACTGTTTAAAATTTAAAAGTTTAACTGTTGAAATTTATTTAAATCACATCATATTTTAAAACACAACAGCATTAAACACTTTGAATAGAGAAAATAAACGTCCAAATGTAACCGTGTTTGCTCTCCACATTAAAGTTTCAGTTAACATTCTGATGTTAATTCATTCTTGTACGCTATGGTTCCGGGTGACATTTTCTTTAAACTCTGATATTGTTTTAAGTTATGCTTATATTTAAATGTGTAGTTTTGAGCGTATGGTCAATAAATAAAGGAATTTATAGAGATCACTCGTTTGTCACGCCCCACATTTAATGTTCCTATTGCCCACCTTTGAGAGATGATGTACTACGGTAAACTTAAAAAAAAAAACGTTAAAAATAAAGGTGCCACACAATGCCATAGAAAAACCATTTCTGTCTGTATGGTTCCATTAACCGTTACCATGAACACCAAAACCATTAACATCTGAAGTTCATTTATTTAAAATGTTATTTAATTTTATTACACGGCACATTTGAATGCTTGATTCTGATTGGCCAGTCACAACATTGCAGGATTTTTCTAATTTTAATGGACTTTAATAGAGCCCAACATTTAATACTTAACTCAACACTTAACAGTTTTTTTCAACGGAGTTTCAAAAGGACTATAAACGATCCCAAACAAGGCATAAGGGTCTTAACTAGCGAAACGATTGTCATGTAAAAAAAAAATGCTCTTTTAAACCACAACTTTTCGTCTAGGTCCGGTCCAGCGTGACCTAACGTAAATGCGTAGTGACGTAGGGAGGTCACGTGTTACACAGTGTTTCCCATACATAGGCTCTACTTGGGCGCTGCGCCCAGGTAAATTGCGACCAGCCCATGTAAAAAAAAATCACTTTACGAATTTCCTTATTTTCTGAACTCGACTGGATGACCCGTGTTTTGGAGAGAGAGAGCGAGAGAGCGCGCGAGAGAGAGAGCGCGAGAGAGAGAGCGCGAGAGAGAGAGCGCGAGAGAGAGGTGGGGGTCGGGTGACCGTGAAGATGATGCACGCGTCATAAACTCATCATCCAGCGCGGCAAACTGGATCAACTGCAGCAGCACATACGGAGCAGCCAGGGAACACACTGCGACCAAAATGGTCGCATATGCTTATGTGCATGTGTTTATAGCATCTAAGTTGGCTTCATTTTGCGTGCAAGCACGTTGTGTCTCTCCGGTTGAGTGTCCGTTCACGTGCTCTCTGTTTCTCAATGAATTGGGCGCGACGCGAGAGAAGGGTATTCCTGCACAACTGGAAGCTGCAGTTTTATGACCGCAGTTTTATGACCGCAGTTCTATGACCCTACGTTTTTGTGACAGCGCCAACTATCGAACTGGCAGTGTTGCGAACTTGGCGACTTTGTCGCTAGATTTAGCGACTTTTCAGACCCCTTTAGCGACTTATTAGCGACAAATCTAGCTACTTTTTCTGGCATTGTTGGAGACTTTTTGGAGACTTTGACTTGAAAGCACTTATCATTCAGTCTTCTCAACGAGCAGCTACCGCTCCTTCCGTGGGCTCCACCCCCATACCAAAGCACTCACAGGCGGCCTCGTGCAGCGCAGAGTCTCTCCCATCTGCAGTCAGGGCAGGAGATTATGCTCATCTCTTCGCGGCCAGACGGCAAAATCCTGTATGCGGGAAGCCGGTGTTGTGTCGAACTCAGTTCCCCCTATAGCGTTTTCATCACGTTACATTTAGAAAGATTAAAGATTTGAATTGGTTATACTAAAAAGGCATATCATGTATTTTATAATACATTTTATTAAATATTTCATACATTTGATAGTTTTCTATTAGGGTATTTCTTTTACAATAAAGCCTGTCTTTTTCTTTTTTTTCCCTTTACTGGTTGTAATGTTTGCATACATAATTAAATAAATATTATACATATAATATGATTCATACTGTAAAAATAATTGATTTACCATTAAGAACAATACAGATGCATTACAGAAATGCACACATATACATCTCAGTAGCCATTAAAACTTTAAATATATAAATAATAAAACCTATAACGTGATAAGAACGCCATAAAAACACTACACTGAAGGGAAAAATATGGGGAACAGACTTCGACAAAACACCGGAGCTGCCATCCCACGATGACATACATTTACGGCGGGATATAAATAAATGGTCTTTTAATAAAATAAATCAATGTACAAAAATAAATGTGTTTGAGTAAGCTGAGCAGCAGCACATTCAGAATAGACAAAATGTACGGAGCTGACACGTTAATGAGCTATATACCTACAAAACAACCTCTCACATATCATATTAGAAATAGTAGTGAGATTACTATATTGATATAATTATGTACAAACGTTATTACAAACTAAACCACCAGGGGCCCAGAACTGCGGAAGTTCGGTAGGTGGCGCTGTCACAAAAACGTAGGGTCATAGAACTGCGGTCATAAAACTGCGGTCATAAAACTGCAGCCTCCGGTTGTGCAGGAATATACTATTGCGACGCGAAGCAACCTCAGTGTCACATTGTATCCTTTCATGTTTCTGAACTTGAGCAGAGTTTTACCATTAGAGGTCTTTCTTCACTGAGGACGCGGGACCCGTACGGTTCCGGGTTTATATTTTAAATGGTCAGATGGGTCCGGGTCGGTCCTAGTTCATTACTTCGGGTCCCAAGTCTGATTAATATTGTGTGTAAAACCCGAGTCGATCGGAGAAGGCCGTGAGCGCTACCGCGCTAAAGCTCGAGTTTTGTTTCAGCGTGCCTCCGGTTTCTATGGCGATAGCAACTGGCTCTTGTCACGACCACGCGCCGCTTCATTTTCTTTATCCCATTTTTTAATAATCTTACTATTAATAGACAAAATCTTTACTAAAATCTAAACAGTTTGCACAGAGATTGTAGCAAAAAGCAGTGCTAATACTGAATGAGCAAAGCTCTAGCTGACTCAGGATATAAAAAACGCAAAAGCAGTAAAAGTTCCTATTTAATAGAAATTATTACCATTATAACATCAGTCACATTTATAATCTATAGACCTGTACTGTCTATATAGGCTATAGTATACATTGTATATAATTGAGTTTGATAAAAGGGGTCATCAAATTGCTTCATATATCAGTGCAAAAACATAAAGTGTTTTCGTGGTGCTTTGACAAACAGTGTCAGCTTTGTTTATGGCAAAATGAACTGCAATTAATGAACTATAATGTGAAATTAATATGAATGTTTTATAAATCAAAGTATTGTGTTGTGTCACACATTATTAGTTCTTTGTTACATGTATAGTAGACCATTTTTTGTCGGTGGATAATAATGATTGCCCTTTTCACCAGCTACCACCACAAGTAAATTTCAGATCTGTGGGAAACACTGTGTTACATATATAAAACGCACATTTGCGGACCATTGTAAACAATAAACTGACACAAAGACATTAATTAGTTGACATACAACAACGTAGGAACGGTCCTCTTTCAACACACTTGTAAACACTGGGGCGGAGTTTCGCGTTCGTCCTCTGTGACCTCTTGACGTCATGACGTATCCATGACCGGATCTAGACGAGAAGTTGTGGTTTAAAAGTGCATTTTTTTTCTTGTCAAAAATGACATTGTTTCGCTAGATAAGACCCTTATGCCTCGTTTGGGATCTTTTAGAGTCCTTTGAAACTCTGTTGAAAAAAACTGTTAAGTGTTGAGTTAAGTATTAAATGTTGGGCTCTATTAAAGTCCATTAAAATGAGAAAAATCCTGCAATGTTTTCCTCAAAAAACATAATTTCTTCTCAACTGAACTGAGAAAGACATCAACATTTTGAATGACATGGTGGTGAGTAAATTATCTGGATTTTTCTTTTAAGAAAATGGAATACTCCTTTAAGTAAGGTCTTAAAGTATCATTAGGTACAGAAATCGAATCAAATGAATAATGACACTGTATTTATTGTATTAATTAAATGTAATTATTATTTTTTAGAGCTACAGAAGTTATTTTCTCTTTGCCTTGGGTTGTTTGATTAACATTAATGACACAGACTTAAGTAGGTTAATTGAGGTTACTGTCTCTTTAAGACCAAATAGGCACAGACTGGTTTCTGCTTCTAATCTATACACACACTTTACACATAAACAAATGTTTTTATTAGAAAAAGAATACTGCGGAGATCATTTTGTTTGTACGTGCCCTGTCAAGAATAGAAAGATTTTATGTTCGCTTGCTATTTGAATCACGTCTTTCCATCTGTGCACTATTGAGTGCCCTTACGCACGTGCACACACAGACAGAGGGCGAATTACAAACGGTGCAAACGGTCGTCCCACATAAAAACGTTAGGTTGTTTTTTCATTGCTCAATTAGCCAAATGTATTTTAATACACTACAGTATGAGATACAGTGACGCAACTCTCTAAAGTTTACACATTAAGAGTTCTGAATCTGCTGATCTTTGAAGGATGATCACTGGGCTGGACCAGACACATTTAACCACATGTGGGTTTGTGCATAAAGTAAACTGCTCAATTTAACGCCTTTTTGTGGTTAAATTGTTAAAAAAAAATTACTTGAATGTTAACATTTGCAAACCTTTGAAACACGTGCAAATGATAAACTTTCCCTATTTAAATTCTCCCTATTTAAAGATTTTTCCGCGAATCTCATGCGAGCCGAACAGTGGGTCGTGATCCGTATAGATCCTTTGCAGCACTAAATAACACATAATCTTTGTACATAATCTTTCATCTTTGTACAGCACTTCTTGAATGTGTTAGCATTTAGCCTAGCCCCATTCATTCCTATGGCTCCAAACAAAAGTTTTATTTTGTGCCACCATACTTACTCGTATAACTACTAATGTAATAGTCTTTAAATAGGGAAAACATGGAAGTGTGTGGTGGCTTCTAAATTCATCCCTGTTTGGAGCCATATGAATAAATGGGGCTAAGCTAAATGCCAACACGTTCACGAGGCGCTGTACAAAGATTAAAAGTGCATGCATTGAAAAAAAGATAGGCATGTATTAATTTGTCCAAGTTGAGGTAAGAACATAGTAAAATATTGAAAAACTGTGGTGTTTTCCTTTAAGAAGAAGAAAGGGTTTCGTCACTTACAGGGCATGTGCAGGCAGTGCTGTAAGACAGACATAAAGTGTGGGAAGGCATCCGAGTGGTTAATTCTTTTCCGGATTAGTTCGAACACCTGAGTGGCACTTTTAGTGTCTATATGAACCTGAGTGGAACAAAACAATTACATTTCACCCAAAAGTTTGCGTATTTAGAGAAAAGTAATCGAGAAAGCGAGCTTACATTCTCAAACCGCTTTGCGAGAGCTAATTCATCTTCATTTCTTAGCATCTCAAAGAAATCCAGATGCCTGGAATACAATAAAAGATGACTTTTTACTATACTATACAAGACTATACTACATTAGTAGATGACAGATGGAGTCTCAGCACTTACCGATCTAACGTGGCGTTTTCATGGGACCGTAATTTATCAATCACTGGTTGGATGCCCAGCATCAGAAATTCATACCGCAAATGAATTCGGAACTCCAAACTGGTCTTTAAAACGAAATGTTGGAAGTTAGAAAGAAAAACTTGACTGATAATGAGACACAGATGTGGAGAAAGCGGTGTTTACCTCCCCTGATCCCTGACTGAGGACAGCGTTGATGAAGGACATGATGGCTGTCTTGAGGTTCACCTCGTCTTTGTAGCGGCCTGTGCTCCTGTCCAAGTCATTCAGAAGGGTCTATGTGAAGATAATGAGAATGGAGAAGGTGAAAGACCTCAAATATTTCTGGCTTAATGTTTTTTAAGAACATGTGGAGATGAGAGACACCACCAATAGCGCTTTTCCATTACATATTACCTAACAGTTTAGTTTGGGACAGCTTACTTTTGGGAGCTTTTCCACTGGGTTCAGTTCGTAGTACCCGATAATTTTTAAGTACCACCTCGGTCGGGGTTCCAAGCGACCCGAGCTGATACCAAAATGTGATGCGAAAACACTGTAGACCACTGATTGGTCTGAGAGAAACGTCACAACAGCATCATTGCTTTAATGTAAAAGATTAGCTTTACCTTCATGCTAGCTTGCGCTGTCTCGAGTAAACCGGTTGTCATCTGTGCTTTGCAGTAAGTTCCCAAACTCCCTTTTAGTGATGAAAAACATCCACAGGTTGTGAATCAGGAACACCATAGCATTTTTTTCCAGATTTGCTGTTTATGGCGGCACATTTGCGACGCGCACGTCCGCATAAATGCAACTTAAATGAGGCTCAGCGGAGCCATTGACCAACGCCACGGGTGATTGTACAGAAACTGTCATGTAAGACAGAGGTGTATTTATGGTGGTCAATTTTTTTGTGGCGGACTAAAAAAATAAATGAATGTATGGTAATGTACAATGATGCTCTTACATGCATGATGTCACAGCACTAGGCAGTGCAAATATAATGTCATGCCTATAATCCCTCCCACTCCGAAGTGTTACCATGGGTTCACACCAGCCATGTGTGGACTTTGTGAGGCGTCAAATTCACGTCTACTGCGTATAGTTTGCCGCTTGAACATTTTGAGTTTACTCGCTTCATTCGCGCGTGAAAGCCGCGCGTGAAATTCTAGTCATCGAGATATTCACACGGAAATTTGCGTCATGGGAGGGGCTTCTGCGACTCCGCTCGCTTCCTGTAAACACGTGACTACTAGAGCAAGCTCCTGATTGGTTTACGTGGCACGTTTTTCTATCGAAGTTAAAATTTTTCAATCCGTGCGTTTTTCCGGGGCGACGCTCAATTCGCGCCATTCGCGCGAACTAGAGGCGCAAATCAGGTGAAATCGCGTGTACTGCGCTAAATGCCTCATTCGCGCCGCAAGATCTCCAGACGAGCGTCAACGCGTCTTTACATTGACTTAACATTGAAATCACTTGCGCTTGACGCTAGGGATGTTAACAATTAATCGATCTTCGATTAATTGTCGATAAGAATTTACTCAATAAAACTTAACGATTGTTGAAAAACAAGATCATGCACGTGTGTGTGGCGCCTGCGCAAAACACATACAGTCGGAGAAAAAAAATTAAGCGAGCGCGTAAAAGTTAAACTACTAGCTATGATCACAACGATGCTCGATGCCAAGCACATGCATGTGCTTTTTAACGTCATGCGAGACGAGGCTGGCTGGCTGCCAACGCAACGAAATTACATCCGCAGTGGATCTGAGAGGGTCCGACGCAGAAAATGCAAATACGTTTAGGATACTGAAAGCAAAGACCCTATTCAGGGAAGCCTGCAAGATTAGCATAGCAACGCTGCTATATACAGAGAAGGAGACCAGAAGCCGTTTTTAATGAACAGATTAAA
This sequence comes from Paramisgurnus dabryanus, assembly GCF_030506205.2. NCBI lineage: Eukaryota > Metazoa > Chordata > Actinopteri > Cypriniformes > Cobitidae > Paramisgurnus > Paramisgurnus dabryanus. The sequence goes on along the minus strand of NC_133353.1, from coordinate 4,097,659 downwards.
ATGTTATCTTAAATTATGGCAAAAAACTGTCAAATGTAAACTGTAACTGACTGTCGTTACAACCTGAATGCCCGCAACATATATCACTGATCATCATTATTGACTGGCTGAGGCGCTGCGTGTTTTCTAATGGAAGGTTGCCATCTCCGTAATATAAGCATCTTTGCTGAAAGTACGTCTAAGCTGAGGTGACGACGAGAAAAGTGCCCTTCGTGTGCTTCTTGGATATAATTACAAACATTGTATCAACGACTCGGAAAGCGAGGTAAACAACTTGATAAATAACACTTGATGATAATAAAACTGTTATTTTGACATGGACTTTCATGCGTCTGTTGCAGAGTGCTCATGTGAGGCGGAGTTATACACTGTGTCTATTAGTCATTATATTTCATTACGAGATAAGTTTAAATTGATGATTTTATCAAAACAACAACTACATTGACTCATTTTACAATCCCACTAGCATGTTATTTAGAAAAAATAAAATATTTTAATTTGCGTGAGGAAACTGTCGTTTTTATGCACACTTTTATGTCATTGGCTATATGCCACTGCAGTGAAAGCTTATTGCACTATTACTGTTAACGATTATTCGATTGATTGATCGTTAATTTAAATGATCATCGAATATGGGAAATTGCATAAATTGACATCCCTACTTGACGCCTCTACCGCGGCTTGTCTGAACGCAGCATTGCTAAATTCGATGGAAAAGCTAACCAAGCCAAAGTGTGGTGAGCTGACCCGACCTGACCCAAACCAAACCAAACCAAACCGTGGGGTACTATGCAATGGAAAAGCGTCACAAGTTCGTCCACATGTAGTCAACACCCAGCATGGTGGGACAATTTCAAGTAATGTTTCTGTCCATATTAGCCACAGCCAATGAGAACATTTGTTGAATAACCAGCTATGTTGAAGCAAGATCTTGATGCCATGAGATCTAAGACAAAGCAATTGTTGTGTACCTGAAATCGCGTCCGCTCACAGGCGAACTTCTGATAGTGCAACATGGCTTCGAGGATTTTTCTGTGACCTCCAGGCACTAAACACACTGCGCCCATGATTTCGAGAACCGCCACTTTGGTCTTAATGTTCTCGGTTGCTAAGCTCTGAGCGATGATGTTGATGCTTTCAGCATGGGCGAGTACGTGTGCGCGCCCCTGAGAGTTGTTCATCAGGGCTTTGATGCAGCCAATCAGCGAGGTGTGGATCTGAGACTCCGTGGTCTCGTAGTCCATCGTTTTCAGAAAGTTTAAGACGCACGTCAGCCCATCGAGGTCTATGAAGCGTGTGACAAACCTGAGGAGCAAAGCAAAGGTGAGGCCAAATTTATAGACATTATTTAAACTAAACCATCCTCATTTTTAGGCAGTGTTTCTGTTGTAGCTTCAGATAATTGACTGCATGAGAAAAGTTACTAAGGGGGTTAACCACCGCGATGCACGGCCAAGCAAAATGCTATTCCTGGCAACGTAAACCGCATTCTTCACAGGGACGGCGAAAACAAATTCCTAATCATTGCATGCAGCAGTAACATGATGAGTTTGTGTGCATGCATTTCATTTCATAAAAATCAAGTCAAGCTTCATTTAAAGGAGTCAAGCTACATTTACAGACTCTACAGAAGGAGAAAGAGTGTCACATGGCAAATCCTCTGACCTCTAAACTGTAAAAGGTTCAAGTGGTGATGCTGATCTAACAGCCTCATTAAAAAATCCTTTAGGCAAGGGAATTAGTGCTGCCTGTGATAAATAATGGGGTGTTATGATAAGACACAGACTCCTTCTGGGAAGCTAAACAGCTGTATGGCTATTAGCGAGGCGATGAATTAGTGCAGGAGATCAGGCTGACATCCAATACCGTGGAAAGACACCTACAGTACTGTATTAATGATGCTCTTAGACATTGAGAGAGACAGACTCCATTTGCACACTGCTGCGTGTAAAGTGCTTAATCAGAGCAATCAGACCATCATGAAATGACCCACTGGAACACATTTTACAGGTGGGTAAGAAAATGTGGGTGTGATAGATAGTACCTCATTGGCTGTGTCCGTAGAGCTGTTTTTAAGCCCTCTATCGTTTTATTTCTCTCCTCCTCATCCTCTTTTTCAAGGGCCAGCAGGGTCTTCCTCTGGTAGAGATATTTAACATAAGAGATATTTCCATAAACTGATCACTGTAAAAATGCAGCATGTTAAAAAAACTCGGTTTTGCAAGTGAATTTAAGCTATTATTTTAAGTTTTGACTTGTGATAAGTTGAAAAAATATATATATAAATAATGATTTGACATTTTTTACAGTAAAGCTTTCAAATAACGACGCACGATAATTAATGAAATAATCACTAATAATGTTCAATTCCAAACAACATGGACATGCAACACATTTTTAACAAAAATGAAAATATAAATGCTTAAGAAATGAGCATTTGTTGAAATGATACAAGTTTCTATCATTTCTATCATTTCATCTTAATGACAGAATTTTCCATTAACTTATTTATGAAGCACAGATACAACATTTGACCATTGTGCTACAAAAGTTAAAAACTAAATAAAAACAAAATTCATAACTTCAAATTTAACTTCAAAATTAACCAAAATTTCATGCCATGCCAGATCACTTCCTTTCTTCAGCTTCATCAGGTTGAGATACACACGTGACCCTTAAAACCAGTCTTAGTATATTTGTAGCAATAGCTACATTGTATGGGTCAAAATTATCGATTTTTCTTTTATGCCAAAAATCATTAGGATATATAAAGTATATTCAATAAAGTTAAGGCATTTTGTATATTTCCTATTGTAAATATATCAAAACTTTTTTTTGTGAGTGGATGCAGTTGCTCAGGATTTCATTTGGACAATTTTAAATGCAATATGTATGAGTATAAATTCCAATTTTAAAAAAAATGACCCTTATGACTGGTTTTGTGGTGCAGGGTCACATATATGAAAAAAACATGGCTCAAGAAAGTAAGTAATATACATCTAGTATGGCATGAGGGTAAATTATCAGCGATTTTTTTATATTTGCGTGAACTATTCCTTCAAACTCAAAATTATGAAAATGTTTAAATTTACATGTAAACATGGTTAATTAAATTTTTCCAATAATTTATTACCATTAACAGAGTTATCTCATCAATTAAGAGAAAAAGCTTCCCTGCCAATGACAAGTTTTTCCGGCAATCCGTAATACCGCTATTATCCACCAGGTGGTGCGCTTCCTTTATGTATAAAACCCGAAAGTATCGCCCTAGATGAAACAGCTGCATGTCCGTGTAGGTTTTGAGGATCGCTCTGAATCTGATCTCTATCAAAAGTCCTTCACAAAAATGCATTTATCTCAGCTTTTTGCTCAAACTTTTGTGTTTTAAAAAAAACCTAACCATATTTGAGAGGTAATAAAAAGAGAACTAATGAAGGCAGGATCAAACTTTTTTTTAGTTTGAAAGCAGAGGGTCTGTTCTTTTTATTTCATATTATATGTTTATATATTTAAAGAAGAACATTGTCTGGAAATGTATGTTTAAATTTTGCTGGCGCTGGCAACTTAAAAAAAAAAAATGCTGAAGGTGAAAAAGTTAATTATAAATTTTTATATAAAAACAAACATGCATATTAATTTCTCCATTAGACTTTTTAGTGTGTGTAGTAAAATATTTTGGATGTTATATGTTGTTTATTTGTTGATAAGCTTGATCTATTAAAGGTGCCAAATAATGCATTAAAATAATACGTAAAAATTTTCTCTAATATTTACAAAAAAGCTATGTGGCTTTAAGAGCAAAAAAGAGACGGGTTTTAACATTATTAATTAATTAACTAGCACATAGCGCTAACTCAGCAGTCACAACTTTGTTTTTAGGATTGTAACAACATTGATCACAGTCGGTGGCCTGTTTTCCAGCAGTCTTTTTGCATGCAAGAGGTTTACATTAGAAGGATGAAACAATAGCGTTTAAGGCTCACAATATGTCTCAGAACTGTCATTAATCATCTTATTAAATACAGTTTTACATTCTACAGCACTTTTAAATTATTAATGACAACTAATCAATTAATTGATTAATCACTAACAGCTCTCCTAGTGATGCTCCCATGTTGCCTGTGTGCGAACCTTCAATCACCCCTTCACAAGCAAATATAAATCACCTGCTGTTTTCTACACATCATAATACTCACACAAGACCTCCAGGGCTCAACCGCAGTGTTTTACTCTCTCACACTGAAAGATGTCTATAGTCCGTGTGAAGGAATTTACAGCTTTACTGATTATCTCGCTAGTTTTTGACGAACCTAATGCTCTTTCCCCTATGAAAAATTTACGATCGTTTACTAATGTTAATGCCATTTTGTAAACACCCCCCAACAACTTCCTCAAGGGCAACATCTGTGAGTTTACAGCCCCCTCTTGACTAAGTGCCTCGCATATCCTCAGGGTAAACACAGAAACGAGTGTTCCAGGGAAATGTACAGTATGTACTGTTTATTTATCTCAGTATTGTATGCAACTCACAGCAGCCATCGAATTGATCTGATCGATGTAGAATTCAGGCCAGCTGGTCGCCCCCTTATTTTCTTCTTGTTCCTGAAAAAAAGTTAAAATTCAGATTAGATACTGAAAGTGTTCTGAAACAATAATAATGTAGTAGTTGCTAAATCATTAATCAAATTTGAAGCTTAATATGTGTGACGCAGTTTGTGACTGTTTTTGTGATTTACTTTTTCTACATAAAATCATCCTACATAATGTAAAGAAAATATAACCTCTTTATAGCTTTAGTATTAAATGAGTGAGGTCATGTCAAACTTTGATGCAATTAGATTATGACAATTTAGTAAAGCTGACAAACGATTAATCGCGATTACATGTAAATATTTATTTATTTAAATATTTTATATTGTATATATATTCATTAAAAAAATATATACATAAAACATTTCTTAAATGTATACATGTATGTGTGTGTTTTTATATACACATAATACACATATATTATGCAAAAGAAAACTTATATTATGTATGCAATTAATCGCGATTAATCATTAACAAAATAAAGGTTTGGGTGTGTATATATGTGTGTGTACTGTGTTTAATTATTTTGTATATATAAATACACATTAAAAGAGACAATTACATGTAAATATACATTTATTTATATATTTTATATTATATATTAATTAAAAATTTTTTATATATAAATATACACACACACACACACACACATATTATGCAAATGAAAACGTTTATTTTGTATACAATTAATCGTGATTAATCGTTTGACAGCTCTACACTTTAACCCGAATTTCAGGCAGGCTCACAAGTCTAACACCTTTATGTACTCCAATAAATCCTCCAAGTTTAACACAACATAAAAGTGAATGAATTATGACTGTTTGGGTGAGCTGTGCCTTTAAATCAATCGTCTGACACACAAACATCAACCTGCTGTCCTCCAAACCGACACAGACCTCCTAGTACAACCAGTTCATGTTCTCATGTCCTTTCACATCCTCTGGTGTGAGAACACAACTCATCTGATCGCTGCGATTCCCACAAATCACGTCCAACCGTCCAAACACGCCTGCGAACGGATACTGTTTCATGTCTATGCGTTCACAGCTGACACCTTCCTCGCGTCTGCTTTCATGTAACAGGCATGACAAGACTCAAAGCTCTGGGACTACAGCGCTCCTAAAGTTCAGCTCAAAATTCAAACTCTGGCAAAAGCTTAAAAGGCTACAACTTTGCTTTTCCCAGAGTAACTAATTCTTTAAAGCTTTTAATACAAAGCCGGGGTTGGGAAACAATACCGCAGTGTTTAGCGTTATACTCAAGTGTCTATAATATACAGCTGCTCCCACGTTTGAAGGGAGATCGACTTGTGCTGGCCCGGGTAAGTTTGGAATTGGGAATGTCTTGGGAGTTTCATTGTAGCATTAATGGACGCCACATGAGACGACTTGAACGATAAGCTTCCAGGAATCTCTTTAATAAGTACGCCCGTCGTTTTATAACACTATTAAGCAATTATGAAATGTAACAAAGTATTTTGGATCGTAAGGGTGAGAGGTACTTCATACCAAACATTCAAATGAACTTTGAACTCAACATCTTGATAGCAGTTAAAGTGCCCATGTGTTGCTTGAACTCCAGAAATCCATCGAGAGGAGATCTAGTTTAGCACTCGCAGGTGTATCTGACTAACACGCTCCGTTCTGTGTTTTATTGAGCTGGGATAACACTGCATACTTGTTTTTCTACCAGCAAAGTTTAAAACTTAAAAATTATCCTTTTGTCTACAGGGGTTAAAGCTGCAATAACAGACAGATACGGAAAGATTCAAGACAATATTAATGATTGTCATGTGACCAAACGTTTCTGTTTACCTGTAAACTTCCTCAGTCTTATATGCTAATTCATTACAGAACACTTTTTTTATAAATTCTTCAATATATCTAGCTATTATTTATTCCGAAAGTCTGTGCCCAGTATGTCTAGAAATCCGCAACCCAGAGAAACATAATTCCCTCTTTTATTGCCTCACCACCACCACCGTATAAACGTTTCTGAAACGAAAGCTTTGCAAGCAAACCAACGCAGATGTTTGTTTGTATATATATATATATATATATATATATATATATATATATATATATATATATATATATATATATATATATATATATATATATATATATATATATATATATATATATATATATATATATATATATATATATATATGTGTGAAGGGTCTTAATCAATGACATCTTAATGATTGACAGGACTCTGTTTTTTAATGGTTTGGAGGACAATAAACCAGCAACTGAAGAAAGGATCCCTGGTGGGTAATGAGCAGGTAACTGGTCTCAGAGAAACCCTAGAGCACTGCTGTTTGTTTCACTCTTCAGTTCATGCCTTCTATAAATGTAGGTTTACAGAGTGTGTCAGTGTAGCCTGGGATCTGTTCGCTCTCACTCCACGAACCCAAATCGCACATACTGTGAAAATAAACCCCTGCGCTCATAACCATCTCCCTGTCCCAAAGCCAAGCATGTGCCGGAGCATGTGGGAATAGACTGAACTGTTTACGTTATGTCCTTTTTTGGGGATACACAGTATGGTCGAGCCGTGTTAGTACATTCAGCCGGTCTGGTCTGCTTCACGTTTTTTTTGGTGAAGACAGATGAAAGAAGTTTGCAGGAAACAGAAATGTGTAAGGAAATGGCTATGCAAGGACGAAACCCTGACAAACACACTTTACATGCAGATCTTTCCAAACACTGGACTGAAGGAAAAAAACTGGATAGTTGTACAGAAAAAGATTTTGAATGTGAGGATGATTCTAAACATCAGTAATGAAAATAAAAAATGTATTTCATTTAAACCAGTGGCGGGTTGCATACATTTCTAAGACTAGTCTTAAAAGTTAGTTATAAATCAAGACTGATCATAACTGTTTAAGTATGTTACATAAAAAGGTCTAATTTAAATACAAATATAGTAAGACTGATACGCCCTAACCAATTGCTAATTGGTTCTTAAGACGCAGTCTTATACTGCATTGCGTTCCTCACTCTAGATAACTCGCGAGATTTAACTTTTTAACATGCAAATTTTCCGCTGAAGTTACATATTTTCAACTTGTGCGAAGATGAGTTTGAGGCGAATAGCGCATGTTTTTGCGGCAGTCGCGGCGCACAATTGGCATCATTTGCATCGTCCCACGCTAGTTCATGTCTATTCGTTTCTTTGCATTGATTTTGTATGTAATCTACTTGTGCAAATCGTTGAATTCGCATTTGGTGTGTACGCCCCATTAAACTTCATGGCTATGTTTATGCAACCCTCCACTGGAAAGAAACAATACGTTTTCCAAAACGTACAATATGGATGGGACGATTACCGGTTTCACGATTAACCATGATAAAATGTCCTGACGGTTAGTATTATTGTTTAAAATGTAATTATCATAACAACCGTGTTTGATTACCGTGATTTTGAAAACTCGCGGTAAATCCTGTCCAGCCAGAACCAGCTTGACGCAGGCGCACGGTTGCAACATTGGTTTTTGCACGAGAAGGCTAGCGGAAGGCAGTAACAGATGCACTGTGTTTTAATGCGTTGCTTATGTGTGCATTTGTTAATGTTCATTTAATGCAGGGGTGTCCAATACGACCAGTCGATCGCAAATGCAATGCCGGTAGATCGCACCTAAGTTAATAACTGTGTATGCTGCTCCACGCCTCCAAAAGCTTCGGAAAACAAAGCGCCAAATTGGCATTATGGTCTTAGAAACAAGTCTTTTGCGTTGCTGCGCATTTCTTCTCAAGTGTGCTTTCATAAATCTTATGCCTGCCCGCTGCAGCGGAGTTGTCTAACTTAAGAAATTTTGATGCACATTCTTGCCTTCATGCAGGAGTTGAGCTACATGCACGGTGTATGTGCGCGCGATCGACCGATCGACCGACCGAACGAGAGACAGACAGATGCTTCTGATAATGTTGTAATTTTCTAGTTTATTTCATCAAAACCGCATCTCCGCTATTCCGCTATAAGAAGTACTCGGCATGTACTACTCAAGGATTTTTTTAACTCCTCAAAAAGAATGGAGTAATGGTGACAGCCCTAAATTCAACGTAGAGATAGTCCTCCTAACACACATTTAAAGTGTTATTAAAAAATGTAACAGTGTTTAGTTAAAAAAAAAATGTTTTTAGCAGGTAGGTCTTTTCGGCTTTATCATTTTAAAAGTAGATTGCCACACAAAATAGGTTGGACACCCCTGATTTAATGTTTTTGCTTAAAAAAGTGCATATAGCTGCCAATTGTATTTGTTGTTTGCTGATTTTCAAAAATAAAACTTGTTCAAATGTTTTCAGTGTGTGTATCAGTTCTTTTTGTACATTTCCATCTCAATTTAAGAAAACCATGATAATATTGATAACCGTGATAACTTTGGTCACTGTAATCATGATATGAAATTTTCTAACTGTCCCATCCCTAACGTACAACAAAAAGAGGTTCTGACAAGAAATTAATAAATATATTAGATTTCATTATTTTAACCCTGGAGTTAATTGCTGCTATCCAAAATCTTCTTGGGTTCTCCAGGGTTAAGGTCACACATTCACTACTTTAAGATCATAAGGAAACAAATGTATAAAGTTTGTCTCTATAGCTTAACTGGTAGTGCATTGCATTACCAGTACTAAAGGGTTCAATCCCAGGATCACATACGATTTGGATAAAAGCATTTCCCAACTCCATAAATCATAGACATTATTGCTTTCACTGATGTTTTTTGTATGATTCTCAAATGTGACCCTGAACCACAAAACCAGTCATGTTGCACAGGTATATTTTCCCAAAAATCCTAAGGATAATAAATTAAAGATCAAGTTCCATGAAGACATTATACATTTCCTCCCAAAAATATATAAAAAATGTTTTTATCATTTATAAAATGTGTTGCTTAGGACTTTATTTGGATAACTTTAAAAAGGCGATTTTCTCAATATTTCATTTTTTTGGCACCTTCAGATTACAGATTTACACACAGTTGTATCTAAACCAAATATTATCCTAACAAACCACACATCAATAGAAAGCTTACTTATTCAGCTTTCAGATGATGTTTAAAAATAAATTGACCCTTATTACTGGTTTTGTGGTCTAGGCAAGGAAAAACCCAAAAATTTATAGTTTTTGAAGTTTATGTATATTATTTCACTTAATTGTTTACTCAAATTCCTCAAATTAGAAAAGCTTTTTTTACTAGTTTTCTCAGACTGCATGTTAATGTTAGCTCCACCACTGTACAGTTGACTATAAATGGCAGGTCTTACCTTTTTCTTGCTACAGTAAATTTGCCATTTCTTCTCTGCGGGAAGGGCAAACATGGCTTCTCTATGTTTCTCTGTGAGGTCCAGCTCATCCTGTAGAAGTACACATGGAAACATATTACAAGACACTGCATACTAAACACTTATTTTTAAACATAAATTAAAGCCCATGTTGATATATTCAGATGCAATTATATTGTTCTTTTAATATTTGTTTTTACTTTTAAGCAAGGTCTAAGCATTTACACAGTGGCACAGTTGACATATAAAGTCAGAGCCCATAAAGCCAACCTGACGGATCAGCACCGGTTATCACCGACCCTGAAACGGGGGTTAATTTCCCAATTCTCTGGGAGTGAGGCTCCTTGTTTCCTCACGGCAAAGAAAGAGTTAGTCATGTAAACCGTCAATTAATGCCCACGCTCTCCTGCAACCTGCATTCCCATGATGCATTTCTGGTCTGAGCGGGTCGAATTCGATCCAGATGTTCAGGGCAAGTTAATTAACATCATGTGAGAGACACGTACAATGAGCAGGTCCCAAGACCGCTTTAACTGGCTGCATACGGAAATAATGAGAATAAAATGAGTGAAAAATACAGGGAAATAGTATAATCCAACTCCTAAGTACACATATATTTTAGACAAGATTCCAGAGAGAGGAGATCACAGCCAATTTCAAAATCTGATCTTCTCCAGGTCGTTCTTCCATCAACTTATCTTTATATTACTGTATGTGGAAAAACTTGAACTTGCATGTTCACGTCTTTTGCGAAAAGCAGAACATGCAGTACAAATGTCTTTCTTATAGATAGGGATTTGGACCATCATAAAGGCGAGCGAATTATGATACAATTGTAAGTCAAACTTTTGTCACATTGAACCATTGTGGCTGGGAACTTGTTTATAACGGACATTAGGGTTAAAAACCCTAAATAGGATTTAAAGTTTGCATTTGGTTTCCATTTGCTCTAACTGTAAAAGCCTCTCAGCTTCTTATAAAAAAAAAAAGGGGGATAAGAGTAGTGTTGTCTGACTAACAACATGAGGACAACAGCTTCCTCGCTTCTTAACAACACCAAATCCAAAGTCTGTTAGAAGCATGTTCCTGTAACAAGTTAAAATGACACTGACTGACGCCTTAGTTGTGGTACATTCAAGTGTTCAAAGGCTCGGCAGGAAACAGGCCTCCATCGAGTCTGTCTTATTCGACTCATCCATGAGACCATCTGTGCCAAAAGCCAGTTGGTCACGCGCTGGCGGGCATGAGGCATACAGACGTTCTCCTGCTCGATGGAGTCTGCAGAGCTAATGAGGGGACATGCATTGTCTAGCATCCCCTTTAATGGACCATTAGCATGGAACGCTTGGCTTTCACATATTATAGAGACCAAGACAAGCATTGATGGACTCCACCAATGGAGAAATGGTAGTGCGCAGCTCTAAGGATGAAGAATGGGTTGGTTTCCAAAATGTTCTGATGGGATTATTGTGAATGAATGGACTCAGTTTGTGATTTCTGGTTGCGTCTTGCTATGTCGGCAAGAGTGCTGATGAGCTCTGTATGTTCTGGTTTAGCCAAAACGCTATGTTGAAAATAGATCATGGGATATAAAGACAAGCTCCTTGCTGCTTTAATGAGTCATCGTTTCATTGTGCCTGCCAAGGAAATGTTTGACAAAAGCAAAGAGCAGATTTCACTTTAAAATGGCTCTTTACCAAAGATCCATCAGGCCCTGACAGAAAGCCTTATAAAAGAATATAACAAACTAAGGAACATTAGACGACAAGGAAACAGTAAGTGCTCTTCGATCCAAAACAATTAAATCTAAAAACTCTCTGGATGATTTATAATTGAACATTATATTCCTACTAACATTAATGTTGACATTACGTTTGTCAAGTTTTGTTTTACATAAGGTTCACATAATCAACCATCCATTACTCATATATCCTTTCATTCATCCATGCACCCTATTTATCCACCCATTCATCCCTTTACTTAATCCATCCACCCATCCTGTTTATCCATCACCCATCCAATTATCCATCCATCTATCCATTAATTCATCAGTCATCTCACTATCCATTCATCCCTCCATCTTCTCTATCCACCAATCTCTCCCTCTATCCATACCTTCATCATTTTATTTAGGCAACATCCATCTCACTATCCATCCACCCATTCCTATATTTATCCATCATACGTCCCTCTAACCCTTCCTACTTTCATCTATTTCTCTATCCATCCATCTATCTATTATTCCACTGTTTATCCATCTATCCTCCTCTCCTCGCTATCCACATATACATCCACTATCTATTAGGGCTGTCACTTTTCAGAAAAATCAAATTCGAACGGATTTCGAATATCATGCAATGTATCCGAATATATTCGAATATCTAGGCGCCGCCCCCCCACGCGCATCAAAAACCCACCGTAATGGAGATTCAATCACAAAATTATTAACAGTGACAGTCATAAACAGGGTTGTCTGGATTACTTTTTTACTTAATGTTTGAAACTGCAGGTTATCAACTTATGAATAACAAACTTATATATATATAAAATATGATTCAGAACAGTTACAAACAATAACGTGACAACTTAAATAGCAGCAGGAGTATATAGACAGACGCAAACGGAATTCGCGCCCGCAGATTTCGGCAGAAAACTCTGCGGAATTCCGCGGATTTAATGCCCGTCATTGACAAGCACACGTTCCTCGCTTGAGCGTGTTTGTGACCAGAACTGTCATTGACAACAAGCACACATACAAAACCTATCCAGCGCGTTTGTGAGCCGGCATTCACAAGTACATTAACCCTGCGCGTGCTGTTTCCTCGCCCGTTTTCAATGATAGAGAGCACAAACCCTTTGTTACTTGAGATGAAATTAAACTTACCGCTGAGTTAAGCAGATCTCACTTTACTCTGTCGTCTATGTGACGCGCGACAGTCAGCACATGATCATTTCACATCCGTTTACAAGACAAATGCTGTTGTTGTTTAATATAAAGTTTACATTGCGTTGTAAAAATTATGAAATTATCTTCATACATGCTAATTTCATAATGCAAACGAATAAACACAAGCTTTTTATTCTGCTATAATATTTAACACTATAAACAATATGTCATTTTATATACAAACTATAATTCTATCTTGACATGCACATGAGATTCATTTTGGTCCCATTTGACTCCCTCTCTTGCGCACAGTTGCTGTCGTCGGTCTCACTCTCAGCCTCCTTCCTATTACGAGGTGTTACTGTAAAAAATGCGCTACACATGGCATTTAAAAAACCGGATGGTTCATTTATAGTTCGAATACGGATATTTCACGTCATGTTCGAATGCATATTCGAATATCGAATAAAAAGTGACAGCCCTACTATCTATCTACCCATTTATTTATCCATCCATCCACTCATCCTGTTTATCAATCATCCATCCCACTATTCATCCATCCATCTATTTATTTATCAGCCATCTCACTATCCCACCATCTATTCATCCCTCCATCTCTCTATCCACCCATCTCTCGCTCTACCTATCCCTTCATCCTTTAATTTATTCAACATCCATTCCACTATCCATCCATCCACCCATTCCTACATCTATCCATCATAACCTTTCCTCCTTTTAACTATTACTCTATCCATCCCACTATCTAACCATCTATCCATCCATCCATCCTCCTCTCCCCGCTATCTACATATCCATCTACTATATATCCATCTATTTATCTATCCATCCATTTATCTATGCATCCATCCATCCATCCAGTTTATCCATAATACATCCCATTATCCATCATCCATCCATCCATACATACATCCCACCATCCATCTATCCACCCACCCACCCACCCACCCATCTGTTTATTTATCAATCATCCATCCCACTATTCGTCCACCCATCTATCTATCTATCTATCTATCTATCTATCTATCTATCTATCTAGCCATCCATCTTTCCATTTATTCATCAGCCATCTCACTATCCCACTATACATCCATCTCTATATCCACCCTTCATCATTTTATTTATTCAACATCCATCCCACTATCCATCCACCCATTCCTACATCTATCCATCATAACCCTTCCTCAGTTTACCTATTACTCTATCCATCCCACTATCTAACCATCTATACATCCTCCTCTCCCTCTATTAATCCATCTATCCAGCATCTATCTTTCCATTTATTGAACATCCATCCCACTATCCATCCACCCATTCCTATATTTATGCATCATGCATCCCACTAACCCTTCCTCCTTTCATTTATTGCTCTATACATCCATCCATCCATCCATCCATCCATCCATCCATCCCACTATCTAACCGTCTATCCATCCATCCATCCTCCTCTCCCCGCTACCACATATCCATCCACTATCTATCCATCCATTTTTCTATCCATCCATTTATCTATCCATATATTTACCTATCTATCTATCCATCCATCCACCTATCCATCCTGTTTATCCATTATCCATCCTCCCCTCCATCTATCCACCCACCCATCTCTTTATTTTCAATCATCCCTCCCACTATCCATTCATCGCTCCATCTCTCAGTCCACCCATCTCTCCCTCTATCCATCCCTTCATCATTTTATTTATTCAACATCCATCCCACTATCCACCCACACATTCCTTTATTTATCCATTGTATATCCCATTAACCCTTCCTCCTCTCATCTATTGCTCTATCCATCCCACTATCTAACCATTTATCCATCCATCCTCCTCTCCCGGCTATCCACATATCCTTCCACATGTTCTTCTGTCTAGTAGATGCAGTAAGGTAACAAAAAGTACAATGAAGATGCAATACATACCACCAGCTCAGTAAACATGGCGTCCAGCTCCTCAGTGGGAGGCATGGGCAGGGTGGGCTCCATGGTCTGCAGCGTGAAGTTGCTGTCATGACGGAGGCGGTAGGTGATCTCGGGATGGTCACTCTTTTTCCAACAGCAGCAGAGGAAGGACAGGCCCCGCCCTCCTCGCTTACGTGGAGCCATCATGGCCTGAGGCCCAGCCAATCAAATGTATCTCGCTTCAGCTACGACCCCCTGTGTGAGATCAAACACAGACAGAAATAAGCCATTTAATTTTTATGTGAGACTTACAAATATAGAAAAGACATGGGAATGCTTTTCATCCCATGTCATAAATTTGGCGATTCACTGCACACTGGAAAACAGAACAGCATTTAAATGAGCGTACCATCACCCAGGGCTATCAGGTATCAGGTTAACAGGTTGCCTTACTGTAACCTTTACCATTTGCAAAGATATGTCTCTGTATAAAATCTTCCTGACATAAACCACAATCAAGGCTTTGACATGTGTTCACAATAATTGAAGGTCTTCACTAAAACAATGGAAAAACTGTATTTACTGTCTGTGTTTCCAGTCCCATGCAATCCAATCCTTAATGTGGGCAAAGTTACTTAAATACCAAACATAATCCGACTCCTAAGCCTGAGCTGTATGATCTCATAACCCTCATAACCCGCTATCTGTATGATCTCAAAATCCTCAACACACCGTAAACCATCAACACACAGCCTCAAGAATCAACATGCAGAGTGTAATGTAAACCGATAAAACATCTATTAAAGCTTTCACACAACACTATTAGGTGCTTTCACATGACAATCTCCGCAAAAAGAAAGTGAACTGCTTTTCAAAGTGGATTTAAATTGTGGTAAAAGCAATCAAAATTAAAAGTGATAAAACAAAACAATTAAATCTAATAAAAGAGTTTGATATGTGGTTTGTGAGACGATGCATACTTCAGATGTGGGCACATAATTCTTGGTAATAAATTAATAGAGGGTCTGCTAAATACCCAAAGCTCATAGACGTTTTTTTTTAATGTATACGTAAACTTACACGCACGGTAGACAGTTGTGCAAAGTATAGTTTTTTGACTCCTACTTATACACATCTACGTTCGATGCATGCACATTGCGACAAAATGCAATGCATATCCTAGGCTACATTCTCCTGCAGGCGCATTCACAACCTACGCGTACATGGGTTTCAGATGGCACGTCATCTTACAGTATAACTGTGTCCCAGATTTCAATAGTCACACATACAGATTTCTGTCTCTAATCCTCATCTCAATACCTCATACATTCAAACTAGGCCCAGCTTTACAAGAGATTAAACCATGTTCAACCACTTTTTCCACACTAGGAATAACAAAGAAAGTCACTGTGCCCAAATCTATCTACTCCGACTCCATTCTGCTCCATTTATACCTCCAGTTTTAATGAGAACACCAGCCTGGGCTCCAGCACAGAAGGCCATCACGACCCAGAAGTCAAACACAAACCCCACTCAAAATTTATAGCCAGACCCAAAAGCTCAGTGACCAGATGTTTTCCTTTAAGAATACAAGGAACCAACGTAAAAAGCTTCAATGGCTTGAGGAATAGTGGGGAGTTTACAGTACGTGTGTTTGTGTAAAGTCTACTTGGAGTCCGTGACCCTGACGGGCAGATTTTT
The DNA here is from genome assembly GCF_030506205.2 of Paramisgurnus dabryanus. Taxonomy (NCBI): domain Eukaryota; kingdom Metazoa; phylum Chordata; class Actinopteri; order Cypriniformes; family Cobitidae; genus Paramisgurnus; species Paramisgurnus dabryanus. Next base: position 4,081,269 of record NC_133353.1, on the reverse strand, counting down.
AATATCAGATCTAAATACAGATGCCGAGTCTGTGCGGTTTGACATTTGAATGTTTGTCTTTAGTCAAACAGCGGCACATCTGAGGAAGCAATGGTTAAAAACTAAAATCTACTGATATCCAGTGATGTTTGCCAGCATGTTGTGCTACTTCAGATCTGTAGTTTGCCGAGCAAGACAAAGAGTTAATTGAAGTTATTTAAACTAGGTTTTGAAAATGACTTAAAAGTAATCTAGTCATCTAAGGGATCTTTTAATATGACAAACAGTATAATCTAACGCAAGGCCTGTTTGTGCATCAGTTTTTGTTTTCCTCTCTTTAAACACAAAAACCCATCACCCTTAATTCTCATTGAAGACGTGGATTCAAACAAGGGTTCAGACAGGCAACATCTTTGTAAATGCAATTCATCCTCATCCAGTCAAAACACAAAGCAGGATGCTGGTCATCCAAGATCTGGACCCAGAAAGATACGGCGATTCATAAGGCTCATGTTTATGAAAATACAGAAGCGACGAGTCACATCCAGCCGAGAGAAAGAAAGAAAAGGAAGGAAACAGGGAAAGTCAACATAATAGCAAAAATATAAAGGAAACATTTTTGCGCCCTTTTTGAGCCCCTAAATGGCTGCATCTGGATGGTCACACTAACATGACCTTCTGTCGTTTTCCAACAAGGAAGAGAATCCCGACTCTCACACTCGAACTATTTAGCCGTGATAACAAAGCGGACAGATGTGCAGCTGATTAAGGCTGGGAATTTTCTCACAGCCGGGTTTATTTAATTGTTTGAAAATAGCTCGATATCGACTCATCGCTCCAAAGACCACTGGACGACTTTTCGCTGTAGGCAGAGACCACACGCAATTCACACCATAGGAAGGAATTCCATGTTTGAAGTTCAAAAGGACAACATAAATGAAAAATCTTACGGTCCCGATATACGATCTTAATGTTGTATTGCTGTTAATATTGAATGGACTGGAATTCAAATACAGAACATAAGACAAGCATGAATTGAAAACACTAAATTTTACTTAAAAAAAAAGTTACTGTAGACCGCAAACACACAGTACACCACTGTAAATCATTCAAAAGTGTGCAAAATCCCATGAGCAACTGACTGGTAGATGTCCTTGTGTTCAAACTGTGACCAACAAACACTACTAAGCAAATATTATCTTACATTACAGGATCTTACAGTATCTCACTAACAAAAACGTGGGAGTTTCATGAGAACATTGTCCAAATAAAGTGGTGAAAACTGCCCTTTAAGCCAAATAATTATTTTTGGGAATATACAATATTGTGCAAAAATCTTAAGCCTTTTATGTTTTAGCAAAGTTGTAATAACCATCCTTCTTAAGGTACAAACTGAAAATACAGAAAATATGCACATAAATTATAAAACCACACAAATTTTTAGAACAAAATGGCTTCTTTCTGGCAAAGGTCTTAAAACAACAAATCTAATGGTGGACTAAAACATTTGCACACAATACTGTTCCTGTACAGTACAGGTTACAGAAACACCCTAAGATGTAAACTTTTTATCTTTATTGTAAAAAAAATACTAATATATATATATATATATATATATATATATATATATATATATATATATATATATATATATATATATATATATATATATATATATATATATATATATATATATATATATATATATATATATTTATTAGGGCTGTCAAAAGATTAATCGTGATTAATCACATCTAAAATAAAAGTTTGTGTTTACATAACATATGTGTGTGTAGTGTGTATAATTAATATTTATATATAAAAACACACACAGTCATGTATATATTTAAGAAAAATTGGTTATATTTATATATAAAATATTTATATTTCTATATAATATAAATTATATAAATGTTTATACAGTATATAAATGCAAATATTTCTTAAATATACACATGAATGTGTGTTTATTTATATATACATAATAATTATACACATTACACACACATATGTTATGTAAACACAAACTTTTATTTTAGATGTGATTAATCACGATTAATCTTTTGACAGCCCTAATATATATATATATATATATATATATATATATATATATATATATATATATATATATATATATATATAAAAGGGTTCTTTCATTACTGGGACTCATGCAATAGCGCACAGTACAGAGACAGGTGACTAAAATATTTACAACTAAAATAATAAAAACTCAGCAGCTAAACGAAAGCAAAACTGAGCTTAACTTTTTATCCCTAATAAAAAATAGCAGAGGCGGTTCCAAAAACTTAAATGAAATAACAGTCTCCCTGTGGCTGTAAAACATATGAAACAGCCAGTTTGTTTTCAGGAAAACCTTTCCTTCTGAATGGACTACTCTTGAATAATTTGTATTCACTACAGCTCTGTCCTTGTCTGAGTAAATTTCACATGACGTGTATCCTTGAAAGGGGACTTTCTCTCCAACACTACCTCAAAGTATCAGGCAGGAGTCAAAACATTTCCAGCATCCTCGTCCAAACCAATCCAAATATTCTGTTAAGAGGGATATGCTGTGTTTTTCTAAACCCCACACAAGTGCTTAGATTTCTTTTATTAATGCAGAATGAAATGCTTAAGATATAGACACAACAAAAACTTTAATTTTATATATGTATATATATACACACACACACATATACATTTTTCTAAATTTGTTGTTGCTAACTTTAGAATATTTTTGATTACAACCAGAGATTATAAGTGGATACAACAAGATGGTGCAGTCTAGGTTTGAATGCCAATAGACTGTTTCAGCAGTAACAAAATAAACAAGCGGCTGACGTGGTCGGCACGTAACTTCCAGTAAACTCTGCTAAGAATAAATAACAACAAAGTTCTTTAAACGTAGTTTATTTATATAACAAGCAAAAAACAACACATAGATTACCTAGGAAACCAAAACATGTGTTATGTTCGACGAGGCATTCAAGAGATCAGTTTAGCAACTAGTCAGGCCATTAAAAAACGAAACCGGAGGTAAAGCTCGGATCCAGACGTGTATTGCCTCAGCACACGTGCGTCCGATGAAACCGTCTATAGTCAACTATAATCCGACATACAGTATGTATGATAGCAAGCCTTCATGAAGATAGCTGGCATGTTTGCCCATTATACTGATCCGTTTTTTAAATTATTTAAAAATTATTATTATGCTCTAATTATTATCATCATCATCATCATAGTTCCCAAATAACTTGCACTTGTGACCATCCAAGATCTGGACCCAGAAAGATACAGCGATTCATAAGTCTCATGTTTATGAAAATACAGAAGTGACGAGTCACATCAGTGTGACCACTACAAAATGGCAGACACCAAATATAGTGCACTACAGTATATATGACATAGGTAGCGGTTATGAACACAGCCTATGAATTCGGAAAAGTGCAATTAAAGGAATTCCCGCCTTCCAGTGACAAGAGCCAATCATCAATCAATAAAGATTGATAGGAATGGGCTCTGTACATACTGTTTTTTGAAGTAAACGATGACCCGAATTATTGTTTCCAACGTAAATCTCTTTTCTTGAACTACAACAAACACACAGATTGTAGGCAACAGTTTACTTTCTGGGATTGGTGATGTAGACGAGACATTATCGTAATTCCTCCCGCTTCGGACTCACAGCCTGTAAGTTAACTCCTGTTAGCATTGCATTGTGGGCAAATCTTTCAAACATGGTAAGGAGCGTCACATTTCCGGCTGACATCAGAGGTATTCAGACCAATCACAACGTACAGATTAGCTGGCCAATCAGGGATACAGAGCTTTTCAAATCCATGTGTTTCAGGAAGAGAGAGAAATCTGAGGTTACAAAAATGTACAGTATGTGGAAACTAATTTGTTTTTAAACCAAAAACCAAACAAACACATTGTATTATACCAAATACACAAAAAAAAATAGGTGCTCTATAAAAGGTGATGCTGTAGGAATACCAGTTTTGGTTCCTAAAATAATCATTCAGTCAAAGGTTCTCATAAGAACTGTTTTTTATAATGTGAAGAACCGTTTTTCCATCAAAAATAACCTTTTCTGAAACAGATTCTTCTGATGTTAAAGGCCATTTACACTACAATGGTACTTCTATGGGATCTTGAAGCACCTTTATTTTTAAGGGCACAGTAGCTGGGCCTGGAAATGTTTTTAGTGCAATTTGAGCATAAGAAACAATTTATAGTACAGTTGATGTCAGGTCTGGTCGGGAAAATGTTGCTTAATTATGACTTTGGCAAGCAATTATAGAGATATCTGTCTTCCCCTATTTAAGTAGACAGGACTTGGTTTTATATGGCTGAAATAGCTGCGTGGAGGCGTTGGAAACATGGCCACAGAGTGAGAATACTTTCTATAAAAGGACTTTTTATATAACGATAGAATATAACCTGATGGACAGTATTGACATCATTATTATGTCCGCATACTAACTGAGCACTGGTCATCATCCTTAAAAGTGTTTGCACACTGAATTGCGACAATGTTTATTCTGTTAATATTTAAATAATGTTGTTCACTTAAAATAGAAATACTGAAAGTAAACACAAAGAGGAGAGCCATAAATCATCAGCGTTTTATAATTGGTCTTACGAAACATCTCTCTCCCCAACACACTTATACACCAGTAAAACTAACATACAGTATGCCAACCCATCCCACGTATCTTTTTGCCCCACCCTGGTGACCGCACTTCAGCAGGGTGTGTCCTTAAGTTCACTTCAGTTTTACACCACACGTTCACCTCACCCATCTGATTCACCAGGCATCATTATGTAACTAAATTTCTATCTTTATGAATGACTGTATTGATCCTGCTGCAGCCAGATGCAAATCCCATTTTGTCCTTGGCTGCGAGTCACTGCGTTACAGGAATATACGCCAAAATGATGAGACACGTTTATATTTCCGCACGTACCGGAAAAAACATTCCCTCAAATCAACTGCAAAGCCAATGTTTTTCCACAAGAAATGTTTGGCCGTATTGAGAGCATCTGTATAGCGGTACCCTGCTACATGCCAACAGTCATATAAATAAATACATCTGGAAAGATAATGGCAGAATTTTAATAGTCTTAATCAGCTCTTTGACAGCAAGGCTTTATTTGCCTTCAAGAGTAAAAAACATTGACTTTGTATATTATTTTATTCCTAAATACTGTTACTTTTTCTAAGTGAAAAACAAATACATTTTCTCTTATTCCAGTCTACCTTGCAAGCATGAGTAAGATATAAGCAACATTGCCACTTGTTTCCCAAAACAATGATGTAATCTATCCATCTATTCTTTCATTCTCCAAACCCGCTTATGCTCTGAAGGTTCATGGGAGAACTGGAGCCAACTGATGCAATCTTACACTGACGTTTTTATATTGTTTATATTATTAGATACAGAAATTTGCCCTTTAGAATAGTTAACAGTTAGGTAAACGTACAAGTCAATGCTCAGATTGCTCACCATAAGCACTTAAGGTAACTGCACATACAAGCTTAACAAGTTAAAAGACACCGTTAAACAAAAGTAGCGATTGTCTAATTTTCCCCGTGGTGACGAATATATAAGTGAAACGGCTTCTGAAATTAAAAAAGGTAGGGCTGGACTTGAATTTGTTCTTCAAAAATTAATTGGATCATTTGAAGTTGGGTCATGTTGCTAATTGTTAATCGCTGCAATCTTTTCCCAAACTCCACCCACCTGCCACACCATATGACTGGAAGAGAGCTTGTTTCGAGGAGGAGACGAGATAAAAAATGATAATGAAGCTCACAGATGTCATTTGTAAAAAATACCACAATATTCCAAAACATTTTATTTTATTGCTTTTATTTTAACTTCATTTTGACTTTAAGAGAGAGAACAGGTGCGCGCCAAATCGCATACTGTACTTATGCACAATTCTATGTTATTTTGTATCATAAATAAATGTAAGCAGTGTGTTCACATTGGACATAAAAAAAGAAAGAGGACTTCAAGTTTGCACTAGGGATGCACCGATATGGAAATTTTGGCCGATACCGATAACCGATAACTCTTTATATTTGGGGGCCAATAACCAATATATATAGGCCGATAAATATTCATATTAATTTCACAATGAAAAACTCCTAGACCGTGAAGTGGTTCAACAAACTGAAATAATCCATAATTTATCGGCTTTCATTTATCGGCCTAATTTTGCTATCAGACCGATAACCGATTACATTAAAAATAAGCAGTTATCGGCTGATAACGATATGTCGGGTGATATATCGTGCATCCCTAGTTTGCACTCATTCATCCGAATAAATAAAGTGTATAACGCTAGACAAATCATTCACTCAATGGTCACAGTTTTGCTTACTTGATGAAAGAGAGGCGAGACCAGTTGTCGTGAAAGGAAAGTTTATCTGCGGAGACGACTTCACTTTTGTCTGATAGTGACTGAGGTTATGTTGGGAAAAACAGATAAAAGTGACATTTAAAAACAATATACAAATTGATTTTCATTGACTTGCATTGTACTGTACGTTTGATGCCATTTGCCCTTATCTGGAAAACCACTTATACTTAAGGTTAGTAAAAAAACGATAACTGGGAAGACAATGCTCTTCTAAAATTCATAAACTAGATGACTGAGTACATGGTGCATAGTTTATGTACATGGTGTATAGTATGTCTTTGGCATACAGATATAGCTGCGTTTCCATTAAAGATTTGCAGATTCCATTAACCGATGTTATGCGACTAAAACTTAATTTTTTTGTCTCGCAAAAAGTCATTCAAAAAAACATGGTGACAGCTGTGTACGCTATATACGGTCAATATACTGCAAGAGCGACTCGAAATCATACAGAGCGATCGACTCTCGCTGTTTTTTTAATCGTTCTCGCTGTATGTGTTGATGTCATGCCCTTGACGGTTGACTACAAGTTGACCACACCTCTTCTATCTTGTCGTCCTATCAAACCTAACTTTTACGCATGTCAGCTGACCTGTAAATTATACACCTCATCTATACCAGTTTCAGCAGTAACAACATAAACGAGTGGCTTTCGTGAAACCCACGTAACTTCCACCACGTCTGATAAAACCGTCTATATTGGAGTTTATGCAAAATTGCTGTGTTTCTATTGGGCACATTTTTAATTCACTTTTTCAATTTGCACAATTACCTAGTGAGGGGACACAGTAGTGATAATTATTTTAAGATTATTATCAGATTACAGGGCTCCAGACTGTCACCAAATGGTGGCATTTTGCCACCAAAATTTGAGAGTGTGCCACTGAATTTTACATCCAGTCGCACATGTGCGACCAGTAAATTTGATCTTTTTTGTGATGTGACACTGAATTTAAAACAGCACATTGTACTTTCTGCATCTATCATCAAATTATTTATTAGTAATACAGTGTATTACTTAGTAGAAATGTGAATATTTGGTTAGCATGTTGATTTACGGTATGTGCCCCCAAATTTTCTGGTTGCGCCCCTAAAATTTTCAGTAAAATTACAATAAACCTTATATTAATTAATTAATTAATTTATTTATTTATTTATTTTTATCAGCACCAACGGCTATTTTCATGGCAAACAACAGTATCACATTTCACCAGAATGTCAACAAAAAACTCAAAAGTAGTTCATATTAATGCAATAGTTCACATATTGATATTGATTTACTATCATTGTCTTGTCCTGCACATAATATTAGTCATAAGTTGCGGTCATGAAAAATTTGCTTCATCTGCTCTTGTTTCAGATCACATAGTACTTTGTCTTGCATTGCCGGCAGTATGTCTGGAACCTTTAGAAATCTGCATCTGCCCTGGTTGCTGTTATTTACTGGAAGCGGGTGAATGCAAAAAAGAAAGGGCCACTTTTACTTTACGTCACTGATACCAATCAGACCGACAGCTTCAAGGAGTAAAACATATTTGTTTATCAGTCAATCACCAATCAAATGAGCCAATCTGACATTCATGTTTTGAAAGCAACTTCAAGAATTCTAACAATGACTTAAACGTGCGCATTCTTTAAATACACAGAGACGTGTGATTGTGTGCAACACGAAACTACTGTAATGGGTTTCATTAACAGTCTCGCCTCATTCAGGCACGGTCCAAAGCTTTTGGGCAGTTGGATTTGTAAAAGAACGAGTTTCCAATGAGGCACACAGCTCTGTGATGTCATGGGAAATTCAGTGCATTCAAGAGCAATTTGCATTTTCTCTGTTCTCTGGTACAAGGCTTGTGTCAAAAACAGGATATTTGAAACTCTGCACTCGTAGATTAACCTTAAATCATGTAAAAATGAGAAACAGCATACATTTTTTTTTTACTTAAGATTGGAAACCTACCAAAGTTAAAACTAATTCTTGAAGGGAGCTGACTTGACTTCATATATCGACTTTATTCTTTTAGCCCAACTAGTAATTAAAAATGTTCAAGCATAACTTGAATACACTGTGAGTGTCACTTTGGATAAAAACTTCTGTCAAATGTAAAATGACTTCTTAAAAAGCTCTAGCAACATGTTCTTGCAGATGACACCCGGTCCAATATTTTGTTAATCTTAGCCAACAAAAAAACATGCCTAAAATGTCCAAAACTCTCCTTAAGCTATGAATTGTCCATTAGCCACCAACTTTCTTGATATCAACATTATAGTCATCTCAGCTCAGCATTGGCCATTGATAAAACAATTATCATTTTACAAACACAACTGAACTATGAAAAAGATTTGCCTCTCATAGTTAATCTATTCCATATCACATCAGTACATTCATGAAGTGCAACATCAAATCTCAGACATTCTTCATCTCATAAATGGGAACTGGTGATAAGCGTAATTCAAATGCAGATTGGTGCCAAAGAAACAGTAGAGGTCTTTGAAAGCAAAACCTAAAATATTGATCCTTTAGAGTTTAGACCTATAGCGTTATTGGTACATGTACATTACAGTACTCAAGCTATGAAGCTTCATAATAAACATAAATGTGACCCTGGACTCCCAAACATATAAGGGTACATTTTTAAATTGAGATTTATACATCACTTGCTGAATAAATAAGCTTTCCATTGATGTATGGTTTGTAAGGATAGGACAATATTTGGCTGATACACAACTATTTAAAAAAAAATCTGGAATCTGAGAGTGCATAAAAAATCTAAATATTGAGAAAATCGCCTTTAAAGTTGTCCAAATTAAGTCCTTAGCAACACATATTACTATGATAAACATTTGTTATATATTTACAAAGGTTAATTTCTTCATGGAACACCCAATCACCCAATATACTAATGATTTTTGGCATAAAAAATCTAATAATTTTGACCCATACAATGTATTGTTGGCTATTGCTATAAATGTCCGTGCTACTTATGACTGGTTTTGTGGTCCAGGGTCACAAATGTGGAATTGTGAGACTCATTTCCCACAAAGCAGCAGTAATACAGCATGTCATCCAGAATTGGGCCTAATGATGTTTTGCCCTTAAACCAATGGACTGGTTATATCTATACTTTACCCAACAATAGGTTGAAACAATTAGGGCTGTAGTGTTGCGGGATATCCCCCATGGTAAGTTTGTCTCGTCAGCCTGTGAGATCACCGATGTACATGATTTATTTGTGATAATCATTTATGACAGTCCACTGGAATTTTATTGCTGATTTACTTAAAGGGACACTCTACTTTTTTTGAAAATATGCTCATTTTCCAGCTACGCTAGAGTGAAACATTTTATTTTTACCATTTTGGAATCCATTCAGCCGATCTCTGGGTCTGGCTGTACCACTTTTAGCATAGCTTAGCCTAATACATTGAATCCGATTAGACCATTAGCATCACGCTCAAAAATAACCAAAGAGTGTCAATATTTTTCCTATTTAAAACTTGAAAATATTCCTCTGCTATTGAAAGTAACCAAGGGGACTATTTTCGGGCGCTGCGTAAAATCATTGCACCTGCTGCAGCCATGGTACGGCAGCAAAGTCCTTGATTATTATGGCGGAATTAGAATATAGAAAATCACAACTTTTAATTTTCCGTCGGTCTTAGTACACGATGTAACTACAGAAGAATCAAGTTTTAAATAGGAAAAATATTGAGCGGTCATTTCTGAGCGAGATGCTAATGGTCTAATCAGATTCAATGGATTATGCTAAGCTATGCTAAAAGTGGCACCCCAGACCCGGAGATCAGCTGAATAGATTCCAAAACTGCATAATCAAATGTTTAACTCTAAGTTAGCTGGAAAATTAGCCTTTTTAAAAAAAAAAAAGTGGAGTGTCCCTTTAAGGGCAGCTGGCAACACCGTCACAACCGCAACCTTCTTATTGATCAGAGCGCGTCAAAAATTTCCTGTGTGCCAGGGAGCGAGAACAACCCAGTCACTGGTTTTTAACCCCTAACAACCTCTATTGTGCAAGGAAATGTCAGAGCCTCGAGTATTACAAGCACAGGTGCGAGGAAAAATGAGTCATCCGCATTACAAGTTCAAGTGCAAGAAGGAGTCTGTGCCGCATGCATTACAAGCTCTCTCGTTCAAGAAAAAGCATGTGATGTACATGTTAATGTAAAACTATAATAATAACAACAACAATAACAATAACAATAATAACAACAATAACAATAATAACAATAATAATAATAATAATATAGTTTTACATTAACATGTACATCACATGCTTTTTAATTATTATTATTATTATTATTATTATTATTATTATTATTATTATTATTATTATTATTATTATTATTATTATTTAAAACTGTAATGGGCAAGCATGGCAACTGAATCTAAGGTTGCAAAAATATCAAGATATTGAGAAAATTTAAATTTAAAGCCAAATTAAGTACTTAGCAGTAAGAAATTTAAAAAATATCTTTATAGAACATGATCTTTACGAAATATTCTAATGATTTTTTGGCAAAATTGAAAAATCTATAACATGTAGATGTTGTTACAATACCGTGCGACTTGTTTGCTGATTTGTGGTCCAGGGTCACATATATATACACTGTACCAACACATTTATATTTCCTAAAACAATCAATAACAGTCACAACAATATTGGTTTCTGCCTCTAGGCTGTCCGACAGGGGTCACAGGCCGCACCCCTTGGGGATCAAAGCATCTGTCAGACAAAACGAGAAAGTCGACTAGGGAGAAAAAGATGCAAAAATGCTGTCCATCAGGCACATCAGTCGAATAGCTTTTAAAACCCAGACCTCTGACACACATTAACGTCATTCCACAGGCATGACCCCATCGCCTCAATAAAGCACAATCCATCTGGGTCAGACTTCTCCAGACCCCAAAAATAACAGTGTTATCCTGCACACACTCTCGGTTATTGCCGTGCATGTTTGTGATTTGATGGTCTGCTAACGGCACTTCTAAGCAGTCCAAAATTCAACAGAGCTGAATTTTAGAGATCTTAAATCTGATTGGACTATCATATATCGAATCACATGTGCTGCTGTTAGTATCATTAGCTACTGGGTACTAAATCTTATCCACTGAAAAGGTCTATCATACCAAGAACAAATGTGTGCTATAAGAGTAAGTGTTTACATGCATACAGATCTTTAAGTCACAATGAGCAAACATAAATGAAAAATGAAAGTCACATTATACACAAATAAAGGATGACAGACTGCTTATGTACAGTTGATCAAGCATGACATTTTGTCACTTGGCACACCCAATGCAAAAATGCACACCTGTTTCATTCCATTCAAAATAGTTCCCCGGCTAAGGTCTCAGTTGAGAAATTTGCGACTGTACCTGACTCACTTAGCTAGAGGCATGAAATTAAAAGATTCACACACATGAAAAACAGCAGTTCAGCTAGGGTAAACACATGCATGAAGCTAAAGTGCCTTAGCTAAAGTATCCTTACATTAAAACGCACACTAAAACATAACAGCTTACCCTGTCTATGAAAGAAATACTGACAGCTCATCTCTCGAAAAGGCACATCCAAAACACATCCCCGTGTGAAATCCAAACAGACAGCGAGAGCTGTTGATTTCAGCCCTGAATGTCGCGGTTTGGGAGGCATGCGAACCTCAACAGCTCTTACATCTCTCAGCATCAAATCCTGAAATAGCCCATCAACGTAAAAACAAAGAACGCAGCCTCAAAATGTTCAATTCTCCATCGCAGGATTTACTGTATGAGCAGTCAGTTCATCATAATATCGGTCTGTAAGCCCAAAATCTCAGAGCACACACACACACACACACAGATGTTCCCAGTCAAAGTGGGACCACCCTCTTCTGTCAATGCCACACCTCCTTTCTGTACTAACCAATGGTTTGACTCCACCCACAGATCCCAGCTCTCCAGTAGAGAGAGCTAAATATATAGCAAAGCTTGTTAAGAACGGCCTGAACTCTATATAAACATATTACTGTGGTTTATAATGCCAACAATGAACTAATCCTTGCAAACAAAGACATGCTTGCCTCCAAATAAAGCTTGCTTTGTTATTGTGGGTGTAGTGTGGATGGTAAACAAGTACACAAGAAGTTTATATAAGACTATATGGGGAATTATCATAATACGGAGTGCCTTCCGTCTATAAATGCCAGTTTACAAACCTTGGGCTAAAAAAAATCAGCCAGACAGAGATTTTACACATATGCTTAAACATAAACGTATACATATGCATGTAAAGCATTTGAGGAGTGCAGATGCAAAATGCCATCATATCTTAACAAGGAGTGTAACGGTATGTGTATTCATCCCAAACAGTCACGATACGTAGGTCAAGGTTCGGTGCACGCAGACTGATGACGAATAGGCGCATTTGAGTGCATGCAGCACAATTTGGCCCCTTACGTCAAAGTAAAGTTGCACACTGACAAGAAGTGCACTTCAAGGAGCATTCGCGCGAGTCGCTCTCACATTACTTGGATTGGATGTGGTGATCGGTCTCCACGGCAAACAGGGAGGGTGCATCAGATTCAGTCACAGGTGATTCACAAGGGGTAGATAGGACGACCTAGGTGTCTACGCACACCTCCCAAAACGGACGACATATGTTTAAACTTAGCGCTTGCTGCTACGACAGAAGTGACTGTAAGTAGGGGAGTTTAAAACCAGATGTCAAATAAATATTTGGTGTCCCCTGAGTACGTATGTGAAGTTTTAGCTCAAAATTCCATATAGATAATTTATTATAGCATTTCCATTTTTGGGTGTTTCCTTTTAAATGCAAATTAGTTGATCTCTGTACTAAATGGCAGTGATGTGGTTGGAAAGTGCACATTAAGGGGCAGTATTATTATAATAAGATCCCCTTCTGACATCACAAGAGGAGAGCAATTTCAATTACCTATTTGAATGGATTAAGTTACTGGGTTGTTCTTTTTCACATTTTCTAGGTTGATAAAAGCACTGGGGACCCAATTATAGCACTTATACAAGGAATAATTTGATGTTTTTATCTGTTATATCGAACCCGTACAACTGAACTGAGGCACGCACCGAACCATGACTTCTACCGTTACACCCCTAATATAAACCGAATGCTCTCGGCACATATTATATGTTTAATCAATAGTAGGGATGCACCGATAGGATTTTTTGGGCCGATACCGATACCGATTTAAACAGACAACTTCTGGCCGATGCCGATACCGATATTAAACACTTGTAAACAATACTATACAGTTGGTCTATTAGCTAGTTTATTTATGCTTCAAATTATTTTTACTGAACATGGATTTGATCTAATTAACATTCAACTGACCAACATAATAAGAGAGGCACAAATTAAGCTAAAACAAATATAATAAGACAGCATGACAACCTTCAAAGGTGGTTTTTGCTATTCAGCATTTATTTTATTAACAACATTAACTCATTTTTTTTACATAAAATGGATTTATTTATGCAGTTAATTAATAAACAATCGGTATCGGCCTTTCTCGTGCTATTGCCGATATGCCAATGGTTTCAAATTCATCAAAAATCGGCCGATTAATATCGGCGGCCGATACATCGGTGCATCACTATCAAATAGTTTCGCTTCAGATCTGCTTATTCTTTGCCTCAGGCCATTCACAAATACCGGTTTGTTGGAATCCATCATAGGGCTTTTACACAGGAAACCCATTCATTTGAATGGCTTGGATGGTTTGTTGTTGCGTCGACCAAAGCGCAGTAGTAACTTCTAGTAATCCCGCTGAAAGTTTTTAAACTCCGCCTACTTTGGTCTGACCAGCCGCAAATCCAGCGGCAAGCGCAAAACACACCGCATCTTGTGTGTCGGATAAAAACTAGTGATGCAACAATGTATCGGCCGCCGATATTGATCGGCCGATTTTTGATGAATTTGAAACCATTGGCATATCGGCAATAGCACGAGAAAGGCCGATACCGATTGTTTATTAATTAACTGCATAAAGAAATCCATTATATGTAAAAAATTTGTTAATGTTCTTAATAAAATAAATGCTGAATAGCAAAAACCACCTTTAAAGGTTGTCATGTCTTATTATATTTGTTTTAGCTTAATTTGTGCCTCTCTTATTATGTTGGTCAGTTGAATGTTAATTAGATCCAATCCATGTTCAGTAAAAATAATTTGGTGCAGAAATAAACTAGCTGATAGACCAACTATATGGTATTGTATACAAGTGGTTAATATCTGTATAGGTATCGTCCAGAAGTTGTCTGTTTAAATTGGTATCGGCCCTGAAAAAAATCCTATCGGTGCATACCTAATAAAAACCGTAAATTACAAGAAAACATGTTAGACACGCTTAGAGGGTTTTGCATCTGAGCTCTTCATATAGACATATATATAATTGTTGTTTGTCTGCAGTAAAAAAGCACTATCCCTGCTCTTGTTATTCTGGTGAAAAAAATTTAGACATATAGACTGTATATAGTGTACCTCAAGTCAAAATAATAAAAGCTTTTCTAGTTGGTTTCCAAACATAGCAAAACCCAAACACTCCTCAGCATGATTTTTTTTGGCTCACTCTCTCTCAGCAAGCACTGCACATGTGAACTGCAAGTATGTCACCATTAGCAAACTTACACTTGATGTCGTCTCCAATTCACAGTGTCAGATACTTACGAGCCCTACGAGACACTCACTCAGATCTAATCACATCACATATCTCAACATTGATCATTTAGTTACCATCAGCCCATATCACTGCAGTGAAAGATCAATCACTTGCAGCTTACATAATCCTATCGACCAATCAGCTGATGGACTCCACGAGTCACGTACACACACGACTGACTGGTGGCCTGCCTTGAGCTGTCAGTCTCAGTCAAGAAATTCCATAATTTTTCCCAGAATAGCAACAACATTTGGAAGCAATGATGAACGACTTGGTTTCCAGGAGATCAAATTTCCAGGCTCTGTCTAATGTAGAAGAACCAGTGTTCATTCATATGGCTTTTTCCTGTGCTGTGCTACATTAAGGTGACGGAGGTCAGGTTAGGTTCATCTACAGGAAGTGTCCGTACTGCTAATGGTGATGAACGTCTGTCAACAACAGTTAAAAGATCCTGAACTTTGCTCTTTTGCAAAAGTGCAGATTTTAGGTTAAATCTATTCTCTTTGCTAAGAGAGCAAAACAACAGCTAGCATTTGAGGTCACAGTCTGAACATTTTGTTTAGGTTAACATTTTCATGAAAAACAGCGATATCTTAAGTTATACAACCAATGTATTGTATAACTCATCACAATGTGGTAGTTGCTAATTTAGTTGTTTTGGTGATTTAAATTCCTACTTAAAGAGATCACCCATAAATGAAAAATCTGTCAACATTTATTCGCCTTTATGTCATTCAAAACCTGTACTGTAAAAAATGCAGCATGAAATCAAAACAACTTGGTTTGCAAGTCAATTCATCCTACCATTTTAAGTTTATATAACTTTTAAAAACAAGTTAAACTTGATTTGTTAAGTTAAAGTAACACAATAGAAATCAATGAGGGCGAATTTTGTTTGGCTACCAATGTTCTTCAAAATATCTTCTTTTGGAATGACATTGAAAATATGAGATGAAAGTAGGGTGAACTCTCTCTATAAAGCAATATACAGTTTAAAAATCATAGAAATATTTCCAATGTTGATTACTTTTGTATCATCAACAAATTGATATACGAATTTTGCCAACCCCTCGAAAATCATTTTAAATCATTTAGCAAGTGTTTATCCAAAGCAGCCTGGACATAAGAATGCTGTGCTCAAGAATTCCATTATGGGACTGAAACCAGCAAACTTCCGGTTAGCCCCCTTGGGTTTTAACCGCTACACCACACCACCCCCAGAGAGGAAGTAATAACTGCTTAGTCGGACACTCTTAAAAATAAAGGTTCTTTCTTAATGTGGTTCTTCAGATTAATACCAGCGAAGAGCCATTTTTGGTTCCCTAAAGAACCTTTAGCCGTTGTACACAACAGACAACACTCGATAAAGTTATTCGACTTCCCTATGGAGAGTCGCAAAGGGGCTGGGTGGGGTCAAAGTCCTTTTAAGAAGCCACGTCACTCCGCTGCCATATTTGCAACGCCTCCAGGTCTTAAAGGATTAGTCCATCTTCTAAAAAAAATCCAGATAATTTACTCACCACCATGTCATCCAAAATGTTGATGTCTTTCTTTGTTCAGTCGAGAAGAAATTATGTTTTTTGACGAAAACATTCCAGGATTTTTCTCATTTTAATTGACTTTAATGGACCCCAAGTTTTAATGCAGTTTAAAAAAGCAGTTTCAAAGGACTCTAAACGATCCCAAACGAGGCATAAGGGTCTTATCTAGTAAAATGATTGTCATTTTGGCATGAAAAATAAAAAATATGCACTTTTAAACCACAACTTCTCTTCTTCCTCCGGCTGTGTGACAGCCAGCACGACCTCACGTACCTGCGTAATGACGTTGAAAGGTCATGTGTTACATATATGAAATGCACATTTGCGGACCATTTTAAGCAATAAACTGACACAAAGATATTAATTAGTATCATTCGACATATAACAACATCGGAACGGTCCTCTTTCTCCACACTTGTAAACACTGGGTCGTAGTTTCCCATATGTCATCCGTGACCTCCTTGACGGGCATTACGTGAGGTCGCGCTGGTGCATCACATGACCGGAGGAAGAAGAGACGTTGTGGTTTAAAAGTGTATTTTTTTCTTGCCAAAAATGACAATCGTTTCCCTAGACCCTTATGCCTCGTTTGGGATCGTTTAGAATCCTTTGAAACTGCTATTTTAAACTGCATTAAAACTGTTAAGTGTTGGGGTCCATTAAAGTCCATTAAAATGAGAAAAATCCTGGAATGTTTTCCTCAAAAAACATAATTTCTTCTCGACTGAACAAAGAAAAACATCAACATTTTGGATGACATGGTGGTGAGTAAATTATCTGCATTTTTTTTAAGAAAATTGACTAATCCTTTAAGAACGAGAAAAACAATATCTGTTGATTCTGCGCATGTTCAAAGTCCATCTCCCAGAGGATTCAGATTTTATTCACTGAGTGGCCATTCTGACTGTTGCGATCTCCCCCATTCATATCAAAACCAGGGAAGCATCTTGTTAATATTGGAGTCCATCTGCGGATGCATCATAAAATTGAACTTTGAACCTGTGCGACTACACCGCATGCGACATTGTATTCCAATCAAAACACTGTGTGCGTGAAAACTACATGTATTAATCTTGTTTTGTTTCACTTTATCAGTCACATCTGAATCCTTTAAAAACAACTGATTACTGTTAAGTAATAAATTAGACTTTCGTCTCCTCCTGCCACCATAACATTGTCTTTAATTACACACCACAACACATCTAAACACCAACAGCGTGACACTGGAATCTCCTCAGCATGCAAGGCATTCGATAAGATGAAGAAATGAGAAACAGTGAAGGCGTAAAGTGTGGTTTGTTGCTCGTCACTGTATCATCCATGCGATCTCACACACCCTTGGACTGTCAAGAAGAAATTACAGGTTTGGAAAGTGGGTGTGCCCGATGACAGGACATACACTACATTGACCCACAGGCTTATTGTTTCGAACATGACTGCAGATTATCTGGGAAGGGCTATTTCATCACCCACCACTGACCTTTACCCAGGTTATGTCAAGAGAGTCCCCGTGCTCTTTTCCACACACTGGAACAAAGTGAAGAAATAACAACTTTCCCTTTGGCCGAAATCCGCTTACGACCGAATGAATAAAGGCCTGGCTTGAATAAATCCCATAGCCGATGGAAAGTTACCCTACGGTTTGAAGGTTGCGCTTGGAAAGGCGAGCAAAAATCACTCATCTCATTTACACAAGAGTCGTATCAACACACCCACTCATTACTCAGCAAAAACCTCTTATGTGGCCATAAAGGAAGGGATATCCTGTTTCCTCAAAGCAGAAGGCAGAAAGTCCCTGTCCAAACAGACCATTTAAAATTCTAATAGAAATGCCAGAGACCACTGTAAGCGCTCGAAAAGAACAGGAGATTTATATGGACGCCCTACAAAGCAGCCCGTCCAACTCTGACACAGTGTACCCTTTATTTGGTAAAATCCAAATTTAATGCACTGCAGTTCAAAAGGAATACATTACGCTCTTTTTCTCCTCTATTAGATGATGGTCAAAGGCTAGGTCAACTATTTTATACAGTAGACAACATTGTCTGTGTTTTGGCTTCACGTAGGAAAGATTTCCTCATCTTAGGCGTGTCGCACGCAGGCGGATGAACCCAAGGTGTGAGAACTCCAAACCTCACCCTTTCGAAACGACTGTGATTTATTTGCACTTAAACATACGGCTGCATACATAGGATGACCAGAAAAGCCAGCGTTGTCAACCGCATTTAGCCGTTTTTGGTACTGCGATTATGTCGGACAATTTATGGCAGCTAGCATTCGGAAATAATTAAGCCAGACGTCTACCGCAGTTATTATCCGGCTCATCAAATACTGCTAGAAGTGAATAAATAGAACATAAAAAAAAGGTCTGGCAAAACATCTAAAAATGTTATCATTTACTCACCCACATGTTGTTACAAACCCAAATGACTTTATTTTTCTTCCGCAGAAAACAAAGGGCAGATTGTTGTGAGCTTGCAGACAATCGTCACCTTTCATTGCAGCTTTTTTCCATACAGTGAAAGTGAATGCAGACTAAAGCTTTCAGACAGTCACACGGGCGAGCAAATAATAAACAGAACTACATTTCAGGATGAACTATCCATTAAAATACTACAAGAAGCGAATTAAGGAAATATCTGGCAACAGTGGCACAAACTGTTGTTCTTTTGTCCGTAGTCTATGGGACGCAGCTGAGAGCGCTGTGGCCTTTCTTCCACGCCGCAGGATAATGTAGTCAGTTTTCCCCACCATTAGTGTCTAATGTGCACCCCAAAGGGCCTCTAGCAGTTGCCAAACCGAAGCAGCATACTTGTTCACCCTGGTAACTGAAAGGGTAATAAAATTCCCCCCGAGAATTGCACTGCCACTGGCTACTACTAAACACCCACCACATGTGCTGGCACCAAGGCAGAGCCAATTAGAGACCTTCAGACTTGATTGCATTTTCAGTCTTTGCTGTCTAGTAGGGGCCGTGCATTTCCACTTAAGCTAAAGCCAAATTTGCACACGTTTCATGGCCCACTGAAATTTTTAGTTAGTATTGGCAACTCGCAGACATTCCCTTCTGCTAAGCTAGCTACTCTCGTACACAGTATTCCCTGACATCTTTGTTACCCGAGCGTATTCATTGTCTGTCTTTCTTCCTGGCCTAAAAGAGTTCAAGGTTATTCGTAAGCCTCTGATGTAGATTCAAGGACAATGGCCATCAACACCCACCATCTCCATCTGCTGAATCCATCACTTAACTTTGATTAAAACCTAAACCATGTGAAAGCACTTCAGAAAAATTGGCTTCTGGAAGATATGATTTGGGTTTAGACCACAATGCACCATGCTTAACCTTCGGCCTTGATGAAAATCTGCCTCTGTGAAAGTTTACTAATTTGCGTTACTGAAAAAGAACTGAATAGAATACAAAAGCCAGATGCCAAGTAGGACCAAAAAAGTCTGTGGACGTAAAGGTGGTAGGTGTGTAACGGTATATCTATTTGTACCCAACCGTTTCGGTACATGATGTTCGGTTCGGTCCACGTGTAAGCTTACCAAATGCAATCTTTAACCGTAGTTAACAGTAGGCTTGATTTTTGTGTGCAACATAATTCAAATCCGAAATCCCACGCGAACATATTAAGGGCCGAGGATGAAAACGTGCAGATGCAGAGCGATCTTTAAAACATACACGGACATACAGCTGTTTGCCCTAGGGCAATACTTCCGGTTTTTATAAGTTGCGGAACCTGGTGGATAATAGCGGTATTGCAGATTGACGAGATATATCGTCAATGGCGGGGTAAGAGTTAAAATTTTTTTTAAATATGTAGACTTTTTTTCTATATGCAAAATGTTGATGTTTACCATTTTAATAATAAATGCCAAGTAATTTTACGTTTTGGATTTCTTCCGCCTAAATGTACCCAAACCAAACCGAACCAAGACTTTAAAACCGAGGTACATACCAAACAGTGAATTTTGTGTACTGTTACACCCCTAAAATGTGGTGTGTCCAAGAGTATTAAAATGTTATAGGTTCAAATCCCTAGGTTGACCTAGATTACCATCACTTTAGCTTTGAGCAAGGCACTTAACTCCAGGTTGCATCACAGATTATTTTACAGAATAGTAAGAGATATTACATTTCTTAAGAAGTCATATAATCTTTTGTTTATTTTCAAAGCTTCTAAACAATTCATGGCAACAAACAGGGAAATGATCCCAAATTTAGACTAAGCAAAAGCCGCACAAAGGTTTTGAAACGAAAGTGCTTTGGAACAGATAGCCAAAGCCATTATAGGATATCTAAACTGGCACCTTTCCACCAAGTGGCAAGATCAAAGTCTACTTAGGCTTACCTGCTTAGCACAGCAAGGAACCTTTATGAATACAAGTCAAACAGAACATCAAGAAAGAAAAACACTTCAAAAGGCAGACATTTAGGTTATCTTCATTAAGGAATGTCACTCTGGCTCTTTCTTTAGCAGTGTGTTGCAACAGGACACCTTGGGTTGAGGCAACATCATCACAGAAACCTTCAGATTAACAGACATCGATTTTAACTTTGCTTGTTCTTTCTTTTGCAATGCTTGATAGGGAACTGGAGTGCCAAGCAAAGACTGTTATATGAAAAACATGAGATCAGAGAGTTGTCTGAGCTTTATCCAGGAGAAACTGACAAATTTAAACTGCTACACTGGGCTTTTGTTCCACTACACTGGGCAGTGTTGGGATTGGCCTCCCAGTCCTCCTCATTTATTTGATGCACACAAACCCTGAGGCTTACATTCACACTGACCGCTTCTACAGACTTGTACAATACAAGTAATGGGTCACACATCACTTAATAAAGAGGCCAACACTAGTACTAAAAGCATGATATTATCAGATAGGGCTGCACGATATTGGTGGGGAAATTGCGACGTTTGTTATTCCGCTACATTGTGCGGTATGCGGTGCAATGTTTTACGTTTGTTACATCTATTTACATAATATTAATAATAACAACACTTTAAAACTGAAAAACGACATGATTCTTTACTGATTAATGTACATTTTTGAAGTATTAAAAAAATTTAGTTATTGCGAACCATTGCGCTATTTGTATTGCGATATGCACATTTCCCAAATACTGCAAAACACGCAACTTCGATATATCTTGCAGCCCTTTTACCAGATCAAAGACAAAGAAAAACAAACTGCTAATTTAAAGGTTGAATCATTATCATCAGACAAGTTTGGTTCATTTGCTCCCAAAATAAATGTTACAAAAGCTGTCACTGGGATGATACCCTTTAAAATGGTCCTGATGTGTACTATATAAGTACAAATATGTATACATTTGGTGCCAATGCACTCTTCAGATACTTTTTATTGTTTGTTTATGTATTTCTTTTTGCATTATGGGTTTTTATATTCTCAACAATTGTCATTACTGTAATGCATCTGGACAGTTTACATTTAGTCATTTACCAATTCTCACTATTATATTTATAGTCTCATATTCTTCAGGGACTCATTACTGGACTAGTAAACAATTACTCTAATAAAACAGTAATGTGGCATATAAATATTTAAATTATATATAAAATAAAAAATTAAACATGAAAAAAATCTATATTCCTAGAAAGCGCCAAGGGCTTTTGGGTTTTTTTGGGGGGGAGGTTTGAGTTAAGTCCACCTAGATGTAATCTTTACAGATTTGTAATAATCAACTAAACTAGTCAAGAAGAGTAATTTAAGCATGGCAAACAAGCCTAAATAAGAGTATTAGTTCAGCCACTAGCATTATTCACAAAAGAATGCTTTACGTACTGTTGATTCTATACAGTGAAAATGAATGGGGGCTGAGGCTGTCGTCACTAACTTTACGCCTAATATTTTGTGGTCACCGAAGAATGAATTGGTTTGAAACAACATTAAGTAAATGACAGATTTTTAGTTTCGGTTGAACAATACAGTATGCCACCGAGCAGGTATGCTTCTTCTGGCATCTACTAGAGGCCCTTTGGGGTCACATTAAACATTAACGGTGGGTAAAACTGTCTACATTATCCTGTGGCATGAAATAAAGGCTGCAAAGCTCTCAGCTGCATCCCATAGACTACGAACAAAAGAACAACAGTTTGTGCCACCGCTGCCAGACCTTTTTTTAATTCACTCCTTGCAGTATTTCAAAAGATAGTTTATCCTGAAATGTTCTTCTTACATCATCAGCTATGCCTCTGAACCTGTGTGACTTTTTTGAAAGTCTCAGTCACCATTCACTTCCACTGTATGGAAAAAAGCTGCAATGAAAGCAAATGGAATCACATAAACCACCCTAAAGTTACTCAAACAGGCCAAAATAAGTTTTTTCACCCAATAAACCTTACATTTGTTTTTACAACAGAACACTTTCAGTATGTTATATTACTGTTTTTAATGCATTTAAAGTAAATAGGGACTGAGGCCATTTGTCAATAACGTTTTGAACAAATTGGTTTCAACCAACGTAAGGATGAGTAAATGATGACAAAATTGAAGGTGAACTACACATAAAAAATACCAAACTAAGGGGAAAAAATCCATATTACTGTAATAATACAGTACAGTACATATTACTGTAAAATAAATATAAACAGATCTTTCACTTTTGCGTACATAAACATGTTTTGGGTGTTACTTGTATACTTTACAATTACAAATTCTAATCATGTTATGAGATCAGAAACTGACAAACAGACTACAGCTCTTCTCTCGCTTTCAATTTGTATGCACTGCAAATGTAAATACACTACAAATACCGCAAACAGACATTTTTCCAGTTTCAAACAGATTTCATCATACGTCACACACACAAGAGGGCCAGAAACTATGAATAAACAACACTTAAAATAACTTGTTAGAAATAAAACCACATTAACTCAAAAGTAACCCAGAGGAGGGTGGAGGCTTCTGTCTGGTATCGATTGCACTCCGAAAGAAGTCCCGGTATCGCGTCTTGGCATTTCTTTGGCGTTCTCTCCAACTGAGATAGATGTCTCAATGTGACCCCACCTCTGTAATTAAAGACGTCTCCCACATGCCTGATGTTTGCTTCTCTACCGGCCTATCCAATTAGCCAAAACATAAACTCTTGTTGCTGTGCAAGGCTATGCACAAACCCACACCCTTCACGGAAACTGGTATGAACCCTCTTTCGGGTTCGCACACAAACTAAGGCATAAGGGACATTATTTGGTAGGGAAGCCTCAGAAGAACATAGACACAAGAAACACAGGCAGGAATTCTGGGTTATGCTGGCAGGATTTGGCTTTTTGCCCAGCATGTTAAGTACTGGAGGTGTGACTAAAACACGTTGAACAGTGAACGCTCTCGGCGGTGCAACAAATAAATAAAGCCGAGCTGCCATGGATGAGAACAGCAAGCAGCCGCAGATATGATGGAATGCGGCAATAATTTTCAATGTGAACAAACCTGCATTACATCCATGAGCGAGCAGCAATTTTAGTCGGATCAGACAGACTCCTGCATTAATAGTTACGATGTCACTACAAGCCTGTGCTTGTGAGCTTTATCATGTAAAAAGGCTATAACTACTCATTACTGTGATCATTTAAAACGCTAGTGCATTGCGTGCAGACATTACCAACAGATGCAATAATTATAACAGTTCTACTCAGTGCATAAATTATAATGAAAGAGAAAATAATATCATGTCATAGACCTCCGGGTGATAATATATCATTTCATCCAGACCCTTTCATAATCCAAAAACATCAACAATGAGGCACTGCAAGAATCCAAGAACAGAATCTCATATATCTTCAAATGTCTCTTATAAAGCCATGGCATATAATGTTCAAGATCCCATGAGGTTTCTTTTCCTGTCTTGACTCATTTCCTCTTAAAACAGGACGTTTGGGATGGACATACCCTATCTGAAGGGCTTGTCCCTCTTCTAAATATCCAATAAGCTTTAGTTACAGGAAAGCCATCATCTATAATTTGCTATTGGTATGTAAGTGATGTAAAAGAGGTATTCCCTTTCTATAGAGCTTTTTCAGGCCAATGACCCCTTAATGGATAGAGAAGAGGAACTGGGACCCCGTGTACATGTATCAAATTAAGGCTGTATTTATAACACATACTGTACTTTTTTATGATAGAAACATATGTAAGAAATAGTATTTGGTGTACTACATAACATTTTAATTTAACTGAATAGATTTAATCATGAGAGAGTTATGCTCTTCATTCATTTTGTTATTAATGTATTAACTTTATTGTCCCATCCAAAAATTATTTTGGATTTAAACATTATTTGGAGGACCCCCAGTGATACCACTGTGGACCCCCAAGGGTCCCTAAGTCCCCTGTTGATGATCCATGCCATTTCAATGGACAACAATTTGGATATGCCTCTAAGTGCAAGAGTCACAATAGCTATGTTGACATGCAACCCAATCATCCTTTTATAATCGTATTGATGGCTGAGATGCTGTGCGGCGTTGAAAAGTCCTCAATTTTTTTATTTTTTAGATTTGGGCTACTGTTTAAACTGTTTCCGCGGGTTGTTTTTATCTGCGGGTTGAAGATAAAAGGATTTCGTTCATTAGTTATTGGTATTTGAGCTGTGAATATTTATTGGGATGCTTCTTGGGTGATTCTCCCGAAATTAGACTTATGAGGTGTCATGAAACATTTTGATAAAAAAGTATATGCTATCAAAATATGAAGCATACAGTTACGAACATCTCTTCACGTACTATTTTGCACATGATTTCAAATGACATCATACAAACCAATTTTGTTGTTTTTTTACACATTTAAGAGGAACATTTTCATTACCGCAACATGTCCATGACTGGAATTGGGTTCTTTGACATAGAAATATTTATAATAAAAAATAATAATAATAAAAAGCTTCAGTGCATGTTATACTATAAACATTTACAGTAAAGAAACATGTGGTATTTGGTGATCATTCGTAAATGTAGAGACAATAATAAGGAATATAAATGTGTCCAAAACCAATTTTCTCATCCTCCGCAACACTTTTCAATCACTGTTTAAGCCCTCAAAGAACTAACATTTTCAAAAAAATTGCTGGAAGGGACATAATTGACTGTAACACTCAAGATGGCTACCATGTAAGCCGTTCTTATTTTTTCTATCCAGATAAAAGTTAACATTTTGGTTTTCATAGTACCTAGACAACTTTTTAGTTCTCGTTACCGAAACATGAGTTTGTAAATGCATATATTTAATGTAATATCATGTTGCGGTAATGATAATTTGTGATAATGATCATCTAAAAATTGTAAATAATTCTATAGGAAAAAAATTTTTTAAATCCTCTAAAAATAATGGTTATAGTAAGTTCAGACATTAATCTTATATGTGCAAAAAAATTGGCTTCAAGGACTTTTTAAAAATTCTGATGCTGGACCCCTTCTAAATCTGGATTTCGTGAGAATCACCCTTTTGGGCTAGTTTTGAATGTCCATGGGGATGGTTTTGATACGCAAAGCTGGCAACCCTGACTGTGCACTTGCGCAGACGTTCAGTTCGGATTATAGACGTAATGTACATGTAAACGAACATTTCAATCAGATTGCCATGTTTAGGGTGCATGTAAACTGTATTGTCGTAACCTTCAATCAGATTAAATTCAATCGGATTGACAAAATTTGGTGCATGTAAACATAGCCATTGTTTGTGGGAGAGGGAACATTTTTAATCTGTATGTTATATGTTAATCCTGTGATCTTGTATAAGCAAACCAGATAGCATGAAAGGCTGCAGACATAAACTAAAACAAAAGCTACAAAACTCCAATGATTGTCTGGCCCTTGAGGCGAAATGTTGAATAAATGCTTCCTTGTAAGTCACTTTAGATAAAAGCATTTGCTAAATGAATAAATGTAAAATCAATATTTTATAAGGTTTTATTTTTAAAGAGTACCATCACACCAACATCCAAAGCATCAGTGTCAATTTTAATAAGAAAAATACAACATATATAAGCAAACACAAGTATTCAAATTCTATCAAACTGCTTTCATTTTCTTGGTTATCAATGATGACTAAACTGTAGTGCACTTAATTTGCATATTTATGCTGTGCACAATGAGCAACACCTTTTACATAATTTACATAATTTTATCTGTGGCCTACTCAGTGCATCACCTTTCATTACCAAACACCTCACAGCAAAATCAAGCACTTTTTCCACATCGACCAACATTTCTAGCGGTGTTGCATGAAAAAACTGCATGGGTCTGCATGAAAAAAACAGACCCTCTTTACATGTTAATAAATAACTTTTTGTCCTTCCAGAGGTCTGACAAAAAGTTTCAGGCAAAGCAGCGTCAGATACTGTCAAAACTAAAAGCAAATGGATATGATTTCATGTGAAATAGTTTAGAATGACAACATTGTATTAAACTGTCACGAGATGTAAAACAAACTATGTAGAAACAGTAAATAAAGTACATGTAACTTCACCAAAACAACAAAATGTGTTTCACTACGAATATATTCCAATACAAATATGTTTCAAAACGTTATATGTGATTAAACGACAAACAAACGTGTCTTATAAATAAGAAGAAAACCTGAGGTACGGATTTTGAATGTATCTCAAATGACCCACCCAAGCCAAACCGCTTTAAAAAATAAACTATCAACGCGGTTGAATTTGCGTCTATTCGTTTTTCTCTAAGTGACTTCGGGCTGTCAGTACGCGATAAGATTGAAAACTTACCTTGTAAACAGTCCCATCTTCCCCGCAGACCCTCTGTGCTAGTGATGTTACCAGTGACACCGAAGCTCCGAAGCCTGTGTCAAAAAAACGAACCGATTTTCATTGAAGCTTTGTATCGAAGCTTGATTCGTTCTGGCAAAATCACGTGACCAATGACGTCCGAAGCTTCGTTTCACACACACCCACGTGACTGCTTCGTTATCTGATTTAAAGGTTTAGAATTGTGCGATGTGCGGCGCGCCCTCATGGGTTGTATTGGAGTATTGCATTACACGGAATCGATTACTGTAGTGAGTTTATGAGATATTATATATATATATATATATATATATATAGTAGTGAAAAGTCTTTTCTGCTCCACTTAATACCATGATATATTTTTTATTGGTTCACACTTTATACTTTTGAGTCAGTCTATCCTTAATTTGTTATTTTTGTTTGGAGTACCATTCGCATGAAATGGAACACGCTTTGGTCATGTATTTAATATGTTGTTACATTTATTTATGAATCTATCCTTAATTTGTCAATCCATTAAGTTTTGCTTTTATAATTAATACGTTGTTTAGTTGTGGAACATGTTGTGAAACAGCACTTTCACCAGCAGAGGTCCTCATTGAGCTCTGATTTGAAAAGCTTCGAGTAATGAACCTTTTTCCGATACAATTGGGTTGAAAGCTTCACTGCTTCAAGAAAGCTTCACTTCGCCATCACTACTCTGTGCTCGTGTGCGGTCTCATTCCCCTTTAAAACAATACAGCGCGAGCAGACAGGACTGGGTGATGTCATCTCTTTAGGCTGTAGACTTGACAGAGTGCGCATGCGCGAAGTATGAAAGCGCAGGGATATCTGGGGAATGTAGTGCTGATGAGACGAAAACTGAGAAAAAATGCAATGGAATCTTTTTCTTTTTTTATGCTTTGAACAAGAAATACCAAAAAGTATTCATAACAAGAAGAATTACAAATGAATTAGAGATAACATTCAAATTACATACATATTTTGTACATAGCAAGTAAAAAAATAATAAATATACAACAAATCAAAATCCTCTAATAAGGTTCATAAATATCTTGCTTTGGGACTTTTCCTCCCTTTTAACGTCTCCAAATATATAACAAATTCTTTAAACACCACAAAACATGGGGGAAAAATTTTGTAAAATTTTAACAGCATCATCAAATTATTTACAAAATAAGATATCTTTTTATCCTCATTTAACAAGCCAAACTTGACACTTTTCCATGATAAGTTCAGTCTTACAAGTAATCTTCCCCAACATTAAATCTTACTCTCCAAAAATTATTTTGCGGGATAAATGTGATTCATAATTTTAAAGTGCACCTCTGTAAATTAAGGGTTGACAGGAAATGTAAAAAAAAAATTGTTCTAATTTTAGACACTTTTTTCATCAAAATGACAAAATATATAAAATCTTTTTACTAGTCCTGGAAAACAATGTTGCAAAAAGCAATGGAATCTCCTGTTGTTGCATTGTATAACACATTATAACCCAAATTGTATTATTGTAAAGATAAACAATTTAAAAAGGACATTGTTAGGTTTAATGAGAAAATAAATATATATATGAAGGGTTTGTTTCCAAAACAAGATTTACGTTTTTAAAATTTTGTCAAAACATGTTTATTATTATGTTATCATGTTTTTATTGTGATTATTGTGCTACTTAGCTGTATATTTTTAGTTATGAAGGCTTAAATTAAAACAAACCAACTGCAGTTTGAAAGAAATTAATTGGAATGCATCAAAAAACAAGATTTTCGAACCCAACTCTAGTATAGAGATGTATTAAACTATAGTATTATAAACCATTTAAACACTTGTCAAATGTTAGTTTGGCCTGTTAATGTTATTGTTAGTCCGCTAGGACACCTGTGTAAACATTAAAGATATTGACGTCCTACAGTAGTACAGTCAAGTGACCTTGGGACCAGTTGGTGTTGTAATGTCAGGTCTGGGGGGGGTCAAATTAGGTACAGTAAAACAACAAAAAAGTCTATCAGTGTAAATACATAAGTACTGAATAATACCAATGAACTCTATTGAATAATTTTTTGGTTTCTCACATTGAAAAATATGGACTGTAGCATGGTCACCGGAATGCAAGGTTTTATCATGAGATATAAAATAACAACACATTAATGTTCCAATATATTTCATGAGGTGCAGGGTGTGCCATTCAACCTAAAAGTAATATGGGGCTGACATCCATAGGATTTATTAAAGTGAATGCAGGCCACAGACAGACTTACGGAGGATTATGGGAATGATTGTACATGGTGGGCTGTCTGGTGGAATTACAGGCATGGCAACAGCTGGGGATGCAGATTGTGCCATGGGGCTACAATAACCCAGAATCTAATTCCCAAAACCACATTAGCACAAATATTGCCTGCACACTCTCATTTATTTTCAGGAGTTAATGTCAGGACTGGAGTTCTTAACTCATTCCTGACAAAAAATAAAATGTCCTCAAAATTAAATACTGAAATGTATCTCCCATAAGTGACCACAAATATGCATAAGTAGAATGCTTGTTTTTAATGTCTCTCATATGTGACCCTGCCTATGGCAACCCAGCTACACTGTAGCTTTTTATCTGTTTTTTGCATAAAATCATCCAACATAAAGAACAAATATATTATTGAGTGAGTAAGGTCAAAGATTGTTTGTGTCTTTTTTCTATTTTTACTTGCACAGATTTTTTTATGATATTTATGGATAAGGACATAACACGCATGTCTACGTTGGTGTCTGTCTAATTTGGTTCCTGTTTCTGTCTTTACTAGTCGCTATCTTGCTTTCAGCTATTTTGGCAACGAATCTTTAGTATGAAAATGTACTGAGGCATGGCTTTAAACATGCCTTGTTCTGCTGGCAGTCTGTAAAGGCCTCTTCAGAAGCCAAAGCCTTTCACTTCAGTTTAAAGTTAGTGTACCTGACTGTAGCCGTCATGGTTGGAAGGAAAGTCTGTTTAATGTAAAGCGAGGACGGCACGAGAGACCGGGCAGAGAGCATTAGAGGTGTGTAAATATTTAAGCAGTCCAGGTCTGCATATCGTTACTCGAGCAGGAGCTCATGGAAATCTGTGGTAAGAACCTTCGCTCTCTATAAGCTGCTAAAAACAGACCTCTCTCTTTACCTATAAACCAGTCCCATTTTGGGATTAAATCCGAATTCTCTGTGAATTACATGACATATGCGTCTCTGACTCTTGAGCTGCAAATGCAGAATTTTCAGTTATCTTAAAAAAAGAACACATCAGAAATCTATTTGGTTCATAGGGCGCAAACAGGTAAAGGTATATATATATATATATATATATATATATATATATATATATATATATATACATATATATATATATATATATGTATATATATATATATATATATATATATATATATATATATATATATATATATATATATATATATATATATGTATATATATATATATATGTATATATATATATATATGTATATATATATATATATATATATATATATATATATGTATATATATATATATATATATATATATATGGGTTAATGACATGTCCAGGGGCATTATTTTGGGCTACTTTGAATTCTTGATACATTTATAAAATGTGTTTTCATTTATTCCATAAAACCTATATAGTTTACATACATTTTCAGTATTTTTCAATAATAAATATAAATTTATGTTTTGGTATATCAAACTTGTAAAAAGGCTGCTGTCTGTACAAAGTGACAGTAAAGCATAGCCATTGTTTAATGGTGGTTAAATTATTTTAAAAATGCATTTAAATTTAATTAATGCATCTTTTAAAACATATTCCTGACTCAAAAATATGCATTATATATATATTTTTAAATCTAAAGCACGTTTTTTAAGCTTGTATTGTCATTGACCCATATAAGACATCTACTGTACTTCAAGCACTAATGTCATCATTTTTAGTGCATTTAATGACTTAACTGTGGATTTTTATTGAATTGAAATCAACATACAAAGCACAGATACATTTTAATTTATTTCTTCATGTGAATCTTTATGGTATTTTAAGGATGTGTCAACTGGTGTGAAACATTTTATAGGCTAACGCGCCACCCTGCAACACTGAGCTATATTTTAAATTGGCCTTCATTTTATTTCACAAACACTTCAAATAAATATTGGAATGGCGAACATTTTTTTGTTAATCCCATGATGAGGGAACAGGGGAAACATCATAGACTGAACCCCTATTGACCCACCCACATTTTTTGTCTTCCAACACCCATCTGTGAAACACAAAACAAATAAGTCTCTATTGCTTTTGTTTATTAACAATGGGTAGCTACAACAGTTAAATTGATTATGATAATGAGAGATCTATCAAATAATACTGACAGATAAGATGTTTCAGTTTTGCAGCAAACAAGGTGGCTTTGAGATGTGTCCATATTTCACCATTTGAATATGTGAAGCAAGTTTTACAACTCTGCCATCTAGTGGAACATGGTTATACTACAACATGAAGGACTACCATCAGATGAAACTGGCATAATATTGTTAATTTCCTGTCTTACATGAATATCGGTTGCAACCTGGTCTCATGGGAAATACGTACCTCTGCACACTTTGCAGCGCCACAAATATGTACCAACAGGCATAGATATGTATATAAAGGCTAGATGGCTCAAGGCGGAGTCAGCTGTGTCGTCACTGGGCGGCCATCTTAGGTCAGTGCTGCCATAGTGCTGCTCCCTGCTGCTGTGGACGGAAGGTGAGTGACATACGCCAACTAAAATGCTCGTAACTTGCTGAATTCTTGACGGATTTACAAACGGTTTGGTTTTTTACAAACGTTATTAACGTGGCTATAATTATGGATGCTTTAACATGTTTCATGAATTTTTTATTTATTTTTAGTATACGTATTCAGTGTCATAGGTACATCTTTGACGTTTATAACAAACCAATCCGTTTGAAAATCGGTAAAAAATTAAGCAAGTTATGGTCATTTAAAAGTACCTGCATCATTAAAACTCAATGCTACGAGTGAGCGAGCGCCCTGTCCTAAGATGGCCGCCAAAATGCGGACGTTCCACTCAATTGGCCATCAGCGCGGACGAGCCATCTAGCCTTTATATACATATCTATGCCAACAGGTACGTATTGCTACAGTTTTGAAAAACAAACGTCCACTGGGGTCGCTTAAGAGAAGAACTCCATGTGACATTACATTAGGAGTTGCATTACATTACATCGCGAGATTTAACAAGGCATGTTGGTAAGTTAAGTCTCTTTAATTTGATATAAAGTTTATTACTCTATATAAATCAGGTTAAACGTGTTCAATTCAATCGCTTTTTTATATCTGTCAGTTCTGCTTAGGCTTATTGTATCTCAAAATGATTTTAAATCAGCACATCGTAACTAAAGCGATTAAATGCCATCTTCAGCTTTTACGTGACGTGATGCAGATTCGACCAGTTTATAATAACTTAGTCATATTAGGATAAAGGTAACGCGAACTATGGTTTTTGAAAACGATGGTAACTACAAAATAACCGTTTTCAAAACCATAGTTAACTAAACCATGGTTATTGTAGTTACTACACACCATGTTTTTTTGTTTGTTTGTTTTAACTGTAGTAAAACCATGGTTAATTTTTGTAAGGGCTGATTCAGTTCATTAGCTTGTTAGTGTGTTAATTAAGGAACGTTTTAAACATTCTGGAACAAGACTGATGAGTGGAATCAGGTGTTTGTCAAAACCTTGGTTATTTTGAAGTTCGACCCGGGTTCGATCCCCCTTTAAGGCAATTTTTTATATAAACGCACGATCTTGATTCATACAGAAATGCGATCTTCTTAATAAATGACGGCGATTATCTTGCATTTAGTTCCCTGTATTCAGATGCTGCATTCACGTGTTCATGTTTTTACCATTCTTTTACTGTCTGTATTTACATTACAATCCAGTCAAACTTGCTAAATTCATTCACCAATCAGATCCGAGCGTTTCTCTCTTCCTCATTTGCTGCGTTCCGCTGTCACTCGCGTGACGTATTACAAAGCGGCAGACCAAAACACATCGGTTTACTTGGATTTGGAGCGACAATTTTCACACAAAAGAGAGGAAAACGAGCGCCATTGCGGAAAATCCTGGTGGCGAGGGAGAGAGAGACGATGCAACAATATTTGTTTCGAAAAAGGCAAGGATATACTTCTGGTCGTTTCTCAATTGGAAGGCTGCAGCCTCCGGAGGTCAAATATGCAGGCTGCATACGTCATCAAGCCTGGTTTATTAAGGTAAACTGAGCATTACATTCGCAAGTCATAAGCATACTGCAACAATGTACGATTAACTAAGTATAATAGTCAACTTTATAATTGTTAATATTATAAACAGCAACAGTCTTGATGACGTATGCAGCTTAGAAATACGACACCCGGAGGCTGCAACCTTCAGATTGAGAAATGGCTTCTGCCACAAGTTCCTCATCAGATAGTTGTAACATGACTGCGTTTATGATGCCTCAAAATGTTGATCGTTTAGCGTTTTAAAGGTTTAGTTTTTAGTTTAGTTTTAAGGTTGGCCAGTTCTTTTCCTTTGTGACAGTGCTGCGGCGCTTGTGGCCTCTAGGCGTGAAAAATACATGTGTAGCGCCCCTTAGTGGCCAAAAAGTTCCGCGGTGTGCCTTTAAAACTGTTATATTTCCTAATTAAACTAAGGCCTAGTCATGGTTTAAGCTAATCCCAAATACATGAACAAGTTTATATAAATAAAGTAGACTAAATGTTTACAATCATATAAACAAGTAATTTTGGATAAACAAACAAATAAATACTGAAACATTTGAGCCATAAGAATAATTCAAATGTATGCAGGCCTAATATGGTTATCAGCTGTGCATCTTGACATCAGAGGTGGGCTTTACTTTGTTACATTTACTTGAGTAAATATTTTTACTCAATTATAAAACTGGTACTTTTAGAGTATATTTAAAGATGGATAATTTTACTTAAGTGCATTTCTAGTGAAAAAACTGTACTTTTATTCTGCTACTGTCAAATGGTAATGATTAATAAATATCAATATAGCCACCTGAGTCTTAGCTTTTCTTTTTTGTCCTCTGTAGTGACCATGAATTTCAGACCTCTAAGTCAAGCACAATTTGTTCAAACTATTTCAATTATACTGTTCGGTCAAGAGGACATCCTCTTGGGTCTTACATGGGGACACAAACTTTCTTTTCAAAATAACGACAGTTGTGATTTTCACATTTTATGGCAACAAGGGAACAAGTAATACTTTTCTGCAGATTATATATTTGATAATTATCCTTTTTTTTAAAAATGATAGTCTAGACTTAAAATTTAGCAGTATTTCGAAAATGTAGGCTACAAACATAAACTATATAGACATAATATAGACATAATTGTGAGGCATCTTTCTTAAAAACAGGTTTTAATTCTTGAATAAAGCCCAGACCTGAACTCAGCTGAACACCTTTGAAACCTCAAAGGTTTTTAGCCAAACACTCATCATCTAAACCTATCAATGATTTGCACAGAGACCTACTGTATAATCATTTCGGAAATTAAAAATGCACTTCCAGAACTGTTGCAACAAAAATCAAAAAGACTCTTTGAAGTAGTATTATATGGTATAGCATTTATATTAGTTTTTAAAGAATTACTGGAATAGATAAACATGTTTATTAGAAGGAGGCGCCCCAATACTTTTGTCTAGTGTATTTGCACAGACAGTGTCTTTGTAGATGTGACAAATGAAAATGACCTGATCCATCATTTCCATCTCCAGTGAGCATCCCTCATCCAGACCCTCATGCAGATGGTTGAAGTTTTGACTCATCATCCTCACCCCATGGCGTCAATATTTGACGCCACTTGACCATGCGTCAATATGTTACGCGGAGGGTATACCCTTCGCGTCATTTTTTGACGAACTGGGGACTTCAATACTATTGAGTCCGTTGCAATCTCTTTCCTATTTTCGTACCATTTTCTTACCATTTTCGCGTCGGTTTAGGGTTAGATTTACATAATGACATCCCTACCCAAACCTATCCCTAACCCCAATGTCAGGCGACAACTGTTTAATTTCGCGTACCTAATAGTATTGAAGTCCCCAGTTCGTCAAAAAATGACGCGAAGGGTATACCCTCCGCGTAACATATTGACGCATGGTCAAGTGGCGTCAAATATTGACGCAATGGGATGAGGATGTGTGTAAAAGAGCATTTGTTGACATAAAGAAAACAAACGCATTGTTCATGGCATTTAATTACAACATAACACTGTGTAATAATACTACCATTTCTGTTTAATCCATAGACGCTCATTTTCACTCTTCAGACCATGGTGTGACCTGCAAGGTCGAATCCAGAGTAAGTAGCCTAAAAAAGAAAAAAATGTAATGTATTTATAAAAGCTCTTATGAAAATCATCATCATTAGCTGTCCGAGGCAGATGTAGGTCTGATGGTCCGTCCAACATTCAAAACCTCACCGTAAATCTACAGTCTTGAGTACTGTAACAAAACAATTTACACATGCACATTATCAATTTAAATGGAAAAAAATACTAAATGTATATAAAAGCTACACTCCTAATTCAATTATCTTTGATATTGCAGCTATAGACAAGACAATCTTCACTGTCTTCACTGGTCCAGTCTCTTGTTACCCCAAATGCAGATGGAGATTATAGAAGAGGATGGTGTCTTTTCTCCAACATCTATTGAAGATCTAGACAGGCTTGAATGAAAGTTAACAGCCATAGGATTTATATAAAGAATGGTATAAACCATTTTATCTGTCAAACCTATTACCAATTATTGTAAACATAAACAATATTATAGTGCTTCATTTGTGTTGAAACATTACTTTAAATGTACTGGATCTGTTTAAGGTGAGCAGCTACACATAAAAGAAGAACATGGAGAATCTGCTCAGAGGTGTTCACCTGCAACGCAGCTGCTATAGAACTATTGATGCAGGAGGAAACACAAGCGAGGTGTGTATGTTCAATGTGTGTATGTTATAGGTCAGTGGCGGCCGGTGACTTCTTTTTTCGAGGGCACTCAATGAGAAGTTCGTCAGAACACGTATGTAGCCCCGCCCGTCATGTGTGTGGTTTGTAATTTCAAAATATTTGTTCTGCGCGTCGAGTGATCCTATGTGCATCACATGTTTTGTCAAAATAAGTGCCTGCTGCAGACATGTCTAAAGGGTTTATGATTGCTCGCGTTTGGCAAATACTCACATAATCTCATGCGTAATCAGAGTTTACTGTTAAGGGAGTGTCTTGCGTGTATTTTGTGAACGTGAGCGTCTCTTTTATCATAAACGGTTTTGACGCGTGTGCAGCAGGCACTTATTTTGACAAAACACGTGATGCACATGGTTCACATGATGCAACGAACACAGATTTTGAAAACACGAGCAACACACGACACTCCGAACGCATATTTTGAATTTGCGCCCCTCGGAAGAGCAGTCACGAGCCGCCACTGTTATAGGTATATTCAAATGTTGTGCAATATACATAAACTAAACTGGTGGACCTGTCATTATTGCATTAGGCAAGTACAACTGAGTAAGTTGAGGAAGTTTACAAATGAGGATCTATATTGTTAGTATAAATATCGTGAAGAAATATCAGTCATACTGACAGTAAACAGTTTTTTAATTACAATAATTACTTTACTTTAGTTAATAAACAACGACTCCATAAGTTTCCTTTTTACAATGTACTGTTATTCTTGTCCCTTAAAACTGCCATTATTTGTTTTGTGAAGTGATGTTTAGTGGACTGATGTCAGACTCATTTCAGATAATAAAGTTTATTGTTAAATTGTTACCCCTGCTTAATAAATATTTAATAATTACTGTGTAAATAAGAAGACAACACCCAAAAGTTAATCAAATTTTGTATTTATGATATGCAGCCTTGGCTGAGCACCTGAAAGTATACACAAGTTTGTTATTTTTTTAATAGCAGAATATAGTTTAAGTGACGACAATGAGGTGATTAACGAGGAGACAAGGGGGTGGGGTGATAGACGAGATAAGCAAAGCACATGGCCTGACAAACAAAGCCACATGCTTTGAAAAAACATGGTACTGCCAGAACCCTGTCTCAAGAAGCTAGAAACTATGACAAGAGTCCAGACAGGATCCTGACATTAAGGTGGAAAGTTTGGTTTGTTTCCAAGTATGTATTTTGTGTTAAAATAAATAAAAGTCAAGTCAAGTCAAGTCTGTAAAAGTTGTCTACAGTTGTAAAAATACAGAATATACAGTATTTTACTGTCAATTGACAAGGAAAAGTTTTACAGTGAGAAGACGGCAACAGACTCTGCACCCCTATACATACACACACTAATAAACTAATTCAGTCATATACACACCCTCCAGATGTCTGCGCTCCGGTGGCTTGCAGTGGCTTCATCATCAGCACCACAAGAGCAGCAGAGTCGTTGGCAACCTTCAGAAATCGACTGAAGACACATCACTTTCATTTACACCTGAGCCTGCATAGCTACCACTTACTTTTCTCTTTATATAAAAAATAACCATGCCTCATGTACTGTGTTAGGTTGACCGATACAAGATTCATAGCAATTATGTACTGCTGCCCTTTTGTTGATGTGATTGCTTCCACCTCATTTGTAAATCGCTTTGGATTAAACCGTCTGCTAAATGTAAAAGTACTTATTACTACCAGCCAAAGGTAATTAGTTACACTACTAGTTATATTACTTTTCTATTGCACCCCCCACCAAAAAAGTTTTGTGAGTCTGTGAATCCAAGAAAGTTGCAGATAAATGAAGAGTACAATGGCCTCAAACTATTTGTTTAACAAGTTATGTAATGTAATAAAGCAGTAACATGCATACCAAAATTTGCAACAGGCTCAAGCAGGTGCCAATTAAACATGTGACTAGCAACTAGCCCTTTTTGGATGGTTATAATCCATAGTTGGATGGTTGGAACTGTTATAATCCAGTGTTTTAGTAATTAATAATACAACCAGTTACCAAGGAAAGTAATATTATTACAGTAGCCTAACTAGTTACTATTAAACTACTTTCTGCCCAACACTGTGAACCTTAATCCATTTTCTACGTTTTAAACTTTGTGAATGGATTTGGGGAATTTTTTACACTAATATAGCCACTAATATGATAACAATACACGGCCACTATTTTCTTTCATATGATAATTAGGGTTCATTTGATAAGAATTAAATGGTCAGAGATAAATGTTACCGAATGTTAAAAGTATAAGAGTCTACTTTTACAGTTAAAAACAACAAGTAATTATAATACAAACCTACCCTAGACAAAACACTTTATATACACTAAAGACAGTACCAAATACTGCAATGATAATTAAAAGGATGTTATATGGCTAATATTTATGTGTTTCCATGACAGGCCTAGCTTTGGGTCGAAGGACATTTTAATGGAGAATAAGTTTATAGACCATTTTGCAAGATGTAAACAACACTGATCCAGAAGCACTTTCTGTTTCAGTTTTTTAACACTGAACAAAATATTAATATTAATTAATATTGGAACAAAATACAACGAACAGAAAATGTAGAATTGAATCAAAATGTAAAATAAATATTAACTAAAAAAAAAATTAAAACAAGAGGAGGTGCTTTTGGACCAGTGATGTTTACATCTGGCAAAATGGTCTATAGTTTTTCTCTGTAATATATCTATCTTGAAGTCTATCTTGTGCTTATTATTTTTTTAACACTGTTATATACAAAATTCTGCCTTTGTTGTAAAAAATTTTTTTGTCTATTTATTGGGGTTAATATTCCGTTTGACGTTTTAAACTATTTCTAAGGCGCACAAGGTGATGTCACAGTAGAAGTGATGCTAATGGAACTGTATAGAGTGTGTGATTATTTCGTCACTGTAATAAGGCTATATAAGACCGCGCGAATTCCAGAAAATTCGTGGGTTTAAAGTTAGGAGTTTCCGAGCAGGAGTTGATATTTTTGTCGTTTGCATTTTCGTGTTTTTGCGTGTTTTTGTGTGTTTCGGTTCTGGTTTTGTGTGTTTTGGTTTGTTTTTGGTGTGTGTTTTGGGGTGTGTTTGTCTGTTTGTTTGGTTGGTTTTTTTTTTTTAATGATTTATAGAGAGCCCAACAAACCCGCTGCGGTTAGCCGGCCATTCTTTGGCTGGCTAATCGCACGGGTTTTTTGCGGCATCTACAATTGGCTGGTCTCTTTATTGGGACGCCAGCGTAGCGGTGAACCTGGACAAAACAGCAGGCGTCCTCGGATGCCAGCTGTGGAGTCCGCGGTGATGCCGGTTTACCGTATTTCGGATTTCACCGCCATGGAGACCTGTAAGTAAACCAATTTCTCCTCTTATTAACTATAAAGTAAAATTAGATGTGTTTATTATATTTTAATCAGAGTTTGACATGAACTGTGTAAGTGAGTCAATATCTGTAACTAAAGTCGTTTAAAGTGTAAGAATCAATTATAATTTTTTGCTACTATACTAACTTAAAAACTTGACAGTTAATTTAAAACTATGGGCAAGGCTTCGTATGAAGACCCGCGATGTAAGTTACCGCGTAATTAAACCGAATTTACAACGTACCTATTTGTAACAACAGAGTATAACCTTTACAGTACATAATACTTGTAGGTATAAGGGAACAATATGATACGTTTGGGGTAATAAGGTGGTAAAAATATGGAAAACTATAAATTATTTATTTAAAGTATTTTACCCTTACAAAAAGTGCTGTGGTTGCGTGGATGATTTTCCAATGGCATTCAGATTTCACTTAAATCATTATTTGTGTTATCAGCAATATAATCATTCATTACTAGTGGAAATGGGCTTTTTTAATTTAATAAGCTATTTAGTCATAATTGCTTCTAAATGTTTGGCTTTTGACTTTAAATTAATAACAATATTTATAGGGGTGGTTTCCGGACAGGAATTAGCTTAAGCCAGGACTAGGCCTTATTTAAATTAGGAAATATAACTAGATTTAACAAACATACCTTACTAAAACATTACTTGTGTGCATTTTGAGGCAAATGAAAGGGCACTGATGTATTTTAAGATGTCACTGCAAGATGTTTTCAGTTTGGACAGCTCTTACATTTATTTTAGTCAAGGACCGATCTAATCCCTGTCTGGGAAACCGCTCCGTAATGTTTTATCTGACTTATTACCCAGATATACAAAGGAACAGAGTTAGGATACAAAATAAGAGTTTGTATGTTTGGCGCTGTGCAAATGTGAAGCAACTGTCCATTAGGAAGTTCAAATGTGCTGCCAGTTGCTGTTTTTGTCCATAGTCTTTTCAGTAAATTTCATCATGAGTTTATACTAGGCTACAGAATGTTGTATTTGTTATGCTTTGTCTATATGCTGCTATATAGTTTATTTTTCAAGAAATGCTAATAGATTTTTAACATAATTTCTCTCATCAGTAAGCATGCGTGACCTGGCAGCCCAAGTCACCAGCAGCTTGCTGAGTTTCCCAGAAGTGACGATAGACGCTCTGGGAGAGGATGAAGTTACGCTTGACTCCGTACTGCATGGAAGATTTACTGTTGGTGAGTGTTGCTTACTTGCTTTACCCTGATTGTATGTTTTAATGACTAAACTATGGATATGTTTGTTTGTAGGCATGTGCCATTTACCGGTTTCAAGGTATACAGAGGTTTTAAACAGTCAAGGTTTTAAAACCACTAACATTTTCTGTAATATTGTTTGCAATGTATGAGCTGGGTTTACACATGTAGTTAGTCATGTAATTTACATTTAATATATATAAAAAATAAATAAAATTATAAAAAATATATTCCGTCCAGTAAGCTTTTTTGTTTGTAGATGTCTGAAAATAACACATTTTAGTGTTGCAATGGCAATACCTTGAAGCCGTGGTATTTTTGCTTAAGGGTATCATACCGCAAAAATCTCATACCAGCCCATGCCTAGTTGTTTGAATTAATGTAATGACAAATGGTGTTTGTTTGAATAATGTAAAACGTCTTTAAGTTTTTCTCAATTGTTGCCATCAGGAAAGAGTGGACTGGCCTGGCTTGCTTGCGGGCCCCAGTTGGAGGTGGTCCATGCAGTTACTGGCGAGCGTGTCTCCGCTTACCGCTTCAGCGGGGTGTCCGAGCATCCGCCCACGGTGTTGGCCGTGAGGGATTTCTGTTGGCTAAAGCGAACAGGGCTTCTCGTGGGTCTGGAGGAAGGTGAAGGCAGTATGTTGTGCCTTTATGATCTTGCCATCTCCCGTGTTGTCAAGGCTGTGGTCATACCTGGCAAGGTAAGTGTGAACAGCTTTATTGTGTTTTATGGATGAGTTTCATGGATTGCTGTATTTTCTTGCCTTGATGTTTAAAATGCAGAGACTACGGCTGACGCACAATTAATAGCACACAAAATAAAAGTTTGTTTTTGTGTTTTTTTGTGTACTGTATGTAGTAATTATGCATGTGTATATAACACACACATACAAGTGTTTCTTAAATATATAAATAAATGTTTGTGTATTTATACACAAACTATCCAATGGAAAAGGGCCATTAGTGCCTTTAACCAAGAACCAGTGCTTTACCATTCCACACCGGTTGTTGCATAGAGACTACTGTGGATGATAAGGTGACCAAAAAGCTCATCATCTTCTTGTCTTAAACAGATAACAGCCATTGAGCCCTTGGTTGGCTATGGAGGGGCCAGTGCCAGCACACAGCATCTGCATCAGAGTCTACGTTGGTTCTTTGGGGTTGCTGCTGTGGTAACAGACGTCGGTCACGTTTTGCTGGTTGACCTCTGTCTGGATGACCTTCCTTGCAGGCAGAGTGAACTGGAAGCCTCAGGTGAGATTGTGACAGATGGTGTGTTTTTTTTTTTTGCCTTAAATAAATCCAAAGGCTTTATATTAACCTCAAATTACTTTCGTGTGTGCTTTGACACAGATTTGGAAGTGGTCTCTCCCTCTGAGATCCCACGCTTTAGAGAGGGTGCGATTCAGCAGGGCAGACACCTGTGCCTGCAGCTCAGCAGCCCCACAGATACAGGGGTAACAGCGCTGCAGTATATACAGCGGACCAACCAGCTTGCTGTAGGCTTTGCTGATGGCTACCTGCAGCTCTGGAACATGAAGACCCTCAAAAAAGAGTTAGTGAAACTTCAGAGTACTTTTAAAACCAGAATAATGAAGTCTCTTTCATTTTACTTTAATGTAAACATCAATCTGTCCTCTTTTGCTCTCCAGATATCACTCACGGCTAGAGGGTGGCAGAGTGCCCGTCTACGCGTTCACGTTCCAGGAACCAGAGAATGATCCCCGAAACTGCTGCTATTTGTGGGCCGTGCAGTCAGCACAGGATCAGTAAGTTTGCTGTCTCTATGACCAAGGACACAACCATCCCATTCGATTTTTAGTGTTTACATTGCACCTTATGATTTGAAATTGTTGTTTCAGTGAGGGGGATGTGGTTAGCCTTCATTTATTACAGCTGGCCTTTGGAGAGAGGAAGTGTTTGGCTTCAGGGAAAATTATCTATGAGGTATAATAAATAGACTAAGCAGTTCTGTAATATCCATTTTAAATATACATACTTATGATATACAATGTTGTCGCTGATAATGATTCAAACTTTGATGCTCAGGGTCTTGAGTATTGTGATGAGCGATATAGTCAGGACCTGAATGGCACGGCGTTCCCACTCAGGGCTCAAGCTACTAATACTCGTTTGATCGGCTGCCAGACTATAGAGAAGTTTCGTCACCATCCTGATCGCGATGACAGCATGAATGAAGGTTTGTTCACGTGGCTAGCCTTATTGTTTACGTGCAGTGTGCTTGATGTCAGGTCAACTTTACAAGTTTTTGTTTTTTCTTCAGTGGCATCTCCGGATACAAGCGTATCAATTTTTAGCTGGCAAGTTATGCCTTACGGACAAGGCCAGCCATCTACCTTCATTGGTGTTTTTGATATTAACAGATGGTACCATGCTCAGATGCCAGACTCACTAAGGTAAGAGGACATGTGACCAAAGCTTCAAAACTGTAATAAACTTCCATAAGGCCTACATGTTTGTGCATATGTAAATCGTGCTCTGTATGTTATGATTTCTGATGTTTTTCTCTTGTTTCTTGCTCAGAACGGGTGAATCTTTGAGAAATTGTCCTTATCTGGCAGTGTGGTCTCTTGACTCTGTGGTAGAGATGACTGCTTCCTGTCCTCTGATGGACCTTATTGTTCATGAACG
This sequence comes from Paramisgurnus dabryanus, assembly GCF_030506205.2. Taxonomy (NCBI): domain Eukaryota; kingdom Metazoa; phylum Chordata; class Actinopteri; order Cypriniformes; family Cobitidae; genus Paramisgurnus; species Paramisgurnus dabryanus. The sequence goes on along the minus strand of NC_133353.1, from coordinate 4,037,583 downwards.
CAGTCTAAGTAGGGGCCTGCCTTACACCTGCCCCCCACCAGAGCAGTTCTTTAATCCCACAACCTACAACTTCGGCAAGACACAGATTCATTTTTTATTATAATTTATGGAATGTGTACTGGCTTTATAAATGTCTAATAACACTTGTTTTTTTTCTAGATGGAAGTTGTTTGCTTAATACTGGAATTGTGCACTTTACTTGCTCTGGTCATCAAAAAGAGGTTCGTTTTCATCCACTGTTTTATATTGTATGCCTAATTCTATTTATTCTTGTGCATTAAAATCATACTCTCCACTCTCAGACCCTGAGCTACTTGAAGAACCTGGCTCCAAGTTTGGGCGACAGCATTACGATCGGATACTGGCGCTGCCTTATGTCTGGTCTCCTGTCGTCTCGTCTTGCTGATGTCCTCCAGCCCTCTAGCCTCTCACAGGTCACACACACCTTTCATTCGACATTACCTTGTGTAGGATTGGTCAGGAGGACTACCTTGAGAGACAGTAGAGATGTTATGAAACTAATACTTTTTTTTGTATTTACAGGAAGAGCAACTTGATGCCATCTTATGCACCGATTCTATTATAAAGAACTACTACGTTAGCCAAAGGGAAGAGCTGCAGAGACTGGCCAAGGAAGTTACTCAAAGTGCCATTGGGTGGTAATTGATGCAAACTAATATTATGTCAGAGTCCGCTGCTTGAAATGAGCTCGCACAACTCACAAAATAAAACTAATGAAAGACCTGGAGAGCAGCCGCTTTAGTTTTATCAATGAAAGCTTAAAGAGAGCGCTGTACATTCTGTGTTCACACTAGAAGTCAGACACGATATAAAACATTGTGCTCGGTACATCACATTAGATAAATGGACGGACCATCACTTCTACCTTCTCTACCTAATAAATTATACAAAATAATACAGTTTTTCTTTACAATAGGGATAAGTGGTGTGCGGACTGCCTAATGATTGACGGTCTGGTAACGCAGTGTGGGGAGCGTCTTGTTGAACTCTGGAGAAGGGATGAGGGTGGAACTGGACAGTATCCTCCCCCGACACTTCATGTAAGTGAAGACTTTTAGATGTGCATAAAAGAAAAGACTTTGTCTCCGCTGTACTTATTTTTTGTTTATTTATTTGCTTGCAGGCCTTGCTTGATATATATCAGCTGGAAAACATTGAGGAATCTGCCAAACATGCTATTGCATCCTTTTTGAGCTTTTGAAACTCTGCTGCATCTATGTACTCCTATTGTATAAAATGTGTAAATATTGTGCGTTCTGCCATTTAAGATTATTCCTTGACTCAGTTTCGTAGGTTATTTATTTCCTACTTGATTTGATGCACCACTTTTCTGGGGAAATAAGTACATCAGTGGAGTCTTTTCCCACCCCATTTGGTATTCCCATTGGTTTAGTCAAACTGGTACAAGGCCTGTGGTTGCTGGATCATCATGATCATGAGGTAAGCATTGCTTTAACTTGGCTTTTATCTGCTGTCCATTTATTTGTGCAGTGTTATCCCTACACATTCTCCCGCCAGCTTTTGTGTTTTGATTTTTCACAACTGTTCAACAAAACGCCTTTCAGGAAAATTGTCTTCTATAAATATACTGTTTATAAAACCTATGAAAATAGTAGGTTTCTTTAAAAATAAGGCTTAAATAATTGCATTTTCATAAATGAGCACAGATTAAAACATACATGGAGTTTACAATGCTGTAGAATTAGCTGATGCTTCAGTTAGTTGGGTAAGAGCGCCATCTAGTGGATAAGTAAAGATTAAAGGAATTAAAGATTACTGTAAAAACTTGTCAGGGATGCGTCATTGGCAGGGAAATGTTTTTTCTTAACTCTTTCCCCGACATTCACAAGTTAACTTGTCAATTTAGAGAAAACACTTCCCTGCCAATGACGAGTTTTTCCGGCAATCCATGTTTCCACTATTATCCACCAGATGGTGCTCTTACCCAACTTATAAAACCCGGAAGTATTCGCCTACACCAAACTCCGTGTATGTTTTGATCATCGCTCTGACTCGGATCTCTATCAAAAGTTGCAAAAATGCAATTATCTTAGCTTTTTGCTCAAAATTTGGTATTTTTTGAAGAAACCTACCCATATTTGAGAATTGATAAAAAGCAAATTAAGGTAATATGAAACTTTTTTTTTTAAGCTGAGGGTCCGTTCTTTCATTTGATATTACATGTTCGTATATTTAATTTAAAGTGCCCATCTTATGACTGCTTTTCCACAAGTTATATAGGTGTATGAGTTCCATAAAGCATGTTTCAAAAGTTGTTTGCTCGAAATAGCTTGTAGGAAAAGATTGTTACCCATCTCTAGTAGCCTCTGTTTCAGGGCAGTTCAGATTGTGCCGTTTTGAGCTAGTCTTACATATTTATGAGCTGCTGCTCCTTTGATCACGCCCTACTACTAACGTCATGTGCCCGTGCGCATGCTCAGTGGTATCGTGAGCAGTACAGACCATACTGTGTTATTATTATATTTATTATTATTATTAATGGTTTATGTTGCCAACAGACAAATCATACAGAAAAGTATCACTAATAAGTACACTACAGGAGAAGAAACTCATGACACACAATGATTCCAGAGTAAATTGTGATGTTACGTTAGCAGTCACAACAATAAACTCGTTTTCCCTGGACAATGCTAAAATATTCCCATTATAAAACATTTTCAAACGCATTATTTTCGCAAATTACAGAAATTAAGACCCGGCGGGGGATGTATACTGCTTGTGGACCGCGTGCTAATTGCTAGAAGCTAGCGGGAGGTCCGGACCGTTCGGGGGTTAGCCTCGTCAGAAAAGCCGGGGCGGTAAGGCCCGGTCTCGGTGTGTCAAACTCATCATGACACACAAAGATTCCAGCGTAAATTGTGATGTAGCAGTCTGAACAATACACTCGTTTTCCCTGGACAATACTAACATATTCCCGTTATAAACATTTTCAAACGCATTATTTTCGCAAATTACAGAAATTAAGACCCGGCGGGGGATGTATACTGCTTGTGGACCGCGTGCTAATTGCTAGAAGCTAGCGGGAGGTCCGGACCGTGTATATATCTATGCGGACCGTAAAGTTATTAGAGGCTCTTGTGTCTTTTGTGACAGAAGATGACAACATACAAAATATAACGTGACTTAACGTTCCTTTTGTGATGATACAACGCGATCGCGAATCGAATCCAGTCTGTTTCAGATGTGTGAATGATCCATGAAAGTCCAATAAAATACATCCAATTACCATTTTTGTCCACAAATGCGTATAATCCGTGAAATATAGATACATAGTCTGTTGTTTACATCAGATTTCGCATGAAGGTCTTATCGCCTACAATCTGAGGACTGTTTGCGTCGTAACACACTGTATATAAGATTACTCCTGGTTCCAATAATCACGCGTTAAAACTTTGTTTTTAAAAGTAGGCGGGAGTATAATCCATAATATCCAAATAGCGCTGTTATTTCCGTGAGACATGATAACAGCACAGAGGGTCTCATTCAAGTGACTGCTCTATGCTCTCTAGCTACCTGGTGGGTGGAGACCTGCGAGTGGGGTGGTGGGCGGGAAAATTCAAACTGAATGTGACGAAACTTTTTGTTACGTCACAACGGAGCTGAGTTTTAACTTGCGTGATCTGAGACTCAAGGCAGAGGACATTCAGAAACCTGTATCTCACTCAAAACAGCATGGATGGATTTTTTTCCAAGTTTGTATGCGTGTGGGAGCATCAGAGACACAAAATAACACCCCAAAACCCAGAAAAAGTGAGTTTTTCATAATACGGGCACTTTAAAGTAGAACATTTTCTGGAAGCATTAAACTTTTGTGAAAATCATAAGAATTGCTGGCACTAGCTGGCAACTATTGTTTTTTTAAACACTGGCGGGGAAAGAGTTAATTTGACCAGTTAACTTGTCAATGATGATAATATGTAATTATTTCTAATGAACAATTTTATGTAGCACTTTTCTTAGCATGTTTTATAATTAACATGAACTCGTATGAAGATTTGAGATATATTTGTTGGTTGAAACTAACATTACTATCAGTTTGTGTGTAATATGTTATGTTTAATGGACATATTCCCCCTTACCAGAGCTCTCTGGAGCTGCTCTTGCATCCAGCCACCAGTCACTCACTTTGGAGCTGGCAACATGAGCGTGTCCTGCAAGCTTTGATGTGTCAGCAGAAGCACACCCTTGCTCTACGCTACTTACATGTGATGAAGCCTCCACTGTGCACTACCAGCCAAGCCAAGCTTTCCCTTTCAGTCCTGCTCCATAACAGGTAGAAATGCACCCTATCAATTGTATAGAGTGCCATGTTTTAATGTGTAAAGTGCTTTAGAAAAAGCTGATTTATAGTCTCTTACTTTGGTGGGGTTTTTTGGTGCACAGGTGTATTGTGGAGGCATGGGCGTTGTTAAGGCAGCACTGTAATAAGTTAAACATGGAAGAGCTGATGAAGTTTCTCTTCGATACGTGCCAGGAGCTAGGTCTGATGAAAGAGCTACTGAATCTGCCACTTGGCATGGCAGAACAGGTGGGTTTAAAACACTTTGAGACCGTATAAGGGTGCATACTTTGTCAAAAGTCTTTGTGGGATGTTGCATTAACCATATCATATTTTTGAGTGGTTTTAATTTTACTTTGGCAGGAGTGTTTGGAACGATTCCTTCAAAACTCTGGAGGTTTGGAGAATCGAGAGCTGCTTTTGGTCCACTACCTCCAGCAGGCCAATTATGTTCCTGCCCTTCAACTCAACCAGACCCTCAAAATGAACCTTGCAGTATGTTTGGATCCACCTTATAGTTTTAATTTATAGATTGAGGTGAAAAATGAGCCGTTCACAAATGTATTGTAATTTTTCTGATTCAGGCCGATCAGGATCTTAAGATGATGGAAAGGTCAAACACTAGGAACTCCATTTTAAACCAGTATTGGAAAGTTCTTCCACGAGTTCAAAGGAAACTAATCATTGAGCGAGCAAAAATCATTGAGCGAGCAAAACCATACCAACACCCTGCTACGATCCACAGAGAAGGTACCCATAATAATCAAAAGTCTTGTGATGTAGTGTTGAACATAGTGTTGATATTTGACTTATTGCACATTCTTTTCTCACCCCTAGTTAAAAGACCTCCACCTCTGTCAATTGTAGCTAAACGTTCAGCTTCTGAAAATGTCATGACTCGAGCAGCTTTTATCAATAATGTTCTTTCAAAAATTGAAGAAGTTTGGGTTGGCAAGAACCCTACTCCAGAGTCATCGCCTTCCAAAAGGTATGTCTTTCTTCGTCTTTATAAATATACATTTTTGCTACCAAATTTTTATTTTATAGTAAAGTGTTGACAAGGTCCCCACGGGGAAGTTTTTAAAAACATTTATAAAACGGTTAGTTCCAACCCTTGATTCTGAATGGTCAATAGCTGTGCTTTATTCACGATAAAACACGGCTATGACCGCTTCACCCAACGGTTCTATTTAACATCACTGGTGGTAACCGTTTTATAAAAGCAATAAGGTACTCGAGGCAAGTGCTTATTATAAGTTACTTATTCACGATACAGCACAGCCTCCCGTACCTTATTGCTTACATATACATAGATACAGGTCATTGAAAGTGCTTGAATTTATTTTACGCAATTCCATATCCCCTGTGTAGTGTAGGATAATATCATAAAAATTCTATACTTTTTAAGCACACGTGCTAAACTGTTCACTTTAAATGTTTATATCTTCTGTATGCGAATGTTGATTCATACCAAAATGTTTTTTTGCATAGTTGTGTTGGACAAATGAAAATGTCTCTGGTTACGTATTCCCTGAGAATGGAATGAGACGCTGCGTCTCCCTTGCCATACTTCCTGCGTCCCTGTAACGCTGTCTTTGGCAATATTTCAGATAGCGATATACTTCCTGTCTTCCGCGTCACCCTGTCTTTGTCGTTAAGCCTCGCCATTAGTTGAATTTGATATACACATTCAGACGCACTTACCCCTGGAGGCGTCCCCAAAGTGTCACCACAGTGACGCAGCGTGAGTTCCCTTTAAAGGGAACTGTAACAATGTATCTTTAAGGGTAACACAATGTTACCTTGCTCTCACTTGAAATGTGTTCCCACATTTAGTCCTTGAATTTGAGGGTATTGCACCTGGAAAGTCCTTGAAAGGTCCTTGAATTTGAAATTAACTGATGTGTGGGAACCCTGTGTTTATTTTATTTCCTCTGTAGCCCCAGAGAGGCAGAGATGCAAGTGCCAAGCCTGCATCCTCCCTCGCCAAATCTACCCGAGCCCTTTGTAGGAAAACCTATTAATATGTTAACCAAAAGGATGTCCAGGTAGAAGACCTGTTTTTATATTAGCATTTTGCTACTCTTTTTGTAATTTAAATGTATATCCCAAAGTAACTCACCATTGCCTTGTCACCAGGCTTTTGGATTTGGTCGTGCAGCCATCTTCCCAAACTTCTCCAGAGAGTTCTAATTTGCCGGGTACACCGTCAAGGTCCATAAACTCATGGGCTGGCCCAAAGAGCATCAGTAAAGCTCCAGAGCTCAATCTGTTGCAAACTCCACAAGTGGTTAAGGTGAGCAACTCCATGATTTTAAAACTCACAGACAAGTGAGCAGAAACAACTGTTGTGCCTTTGTAATCACCCATATTCATTAAAATCTTCTTGGTGTTTGTTTAGAGAGCTCGAGCATTGGCATCAGGCCGAGTTTACTCTGCCTTCACCCCACAGTCTATTCTGAGGACTAGCTTACGACCCACTCCTGTGGCCACCCCTTCGGCTTCTCCAGGCCGGTCCATCTCTCCCACACTTCGCCACAAAGAAAGCCGCATTACTTTTATAGAGGATGCTGACTCTCCAGAGCCTCCCAAGGGATCTGTCCACTGGAACAACGGGGTAGGTCTGATTGTGCAGCGGCCCTTTAAAATATTTGTTTTTGTAGATTTGTAGACATTATGAAGATATTGAAAAAGAAATGTTGTCTTTGGCTTCTTTACAGATTGCCTTTAACAGGGAGATCAATACACCTAAGAGGTCGTCCCCACCTCCCAAAGCAAATATTGAAGTCTGGAGTGAACATTCAGATTTAGAAGATGAAGACAAACATCTAAGGACACACAACCCCTTACTGGAAGAAGGAGATAATCTTGATGTACAATCTGAGAGTGGGTCTTCTGTACAAGAGATCCCAGCAGAGTTGTCCAAACAAGTGCTACCAACTCTTGTGTCTCGGCCAAGTCTCGGGCAAGAAGCAAGTTTTGTCTCTAATCAGTCTGATTCCACTCTCGAGTTTCATAAAGCTCCTTTACCTGAGGATTTTATGGAAACGCAGAAGAAATGTAGAGCAGTTGACAGCTTTGATCATGAGGTGACTGTGAATCTTACTTCTTTAGATAAAGATTTGTCCCTAGTAGAAATCCATGAAAGGGAAGAGTTGCCCTCTATTGCAACGCCTGAGAAAGAGCTGGAAAACTTGCCTAGTGGATCAAGCATATCCAACACAGAGGAATCTCAGAGTCTTGAACTTGAATTGCCTGTAAATGTTGAGAATAATCTTAAAAAGGAAGATATAGAATCGGAGCATTTGCTTCAAGTTCACAAACCAAGTGACTCACTAGAGGGTTTGGCTGAGGTTTCAGTTCATTCTGACATCCAAGAACTAAGAGATGCAAAAGAATCTGTAGATGAATCCTCTATTGTTGTTGAAGCTGTCAATATTATTCCTGTGGAGGAATATGCAGCTCCTAGCACATCTGAAGAACCAGTAGGCAAAGAGGAAGAACCAGTGGAACAAGAACCAGATATTGAGCCATCTGTTAAATCTGAAATTCCGACGAAAGAGTTGGTGAGCCATGAACCTGTTGCTGACATTATTGGTGAACCTAAGAAAAGTGAGGAATGTGAGGAGGAATCTAAGGAAACGTCAGGTAAGAGATGTTTAAGAACCAATTTCTATTAAAGGTGCATTGTGTAACTTTTATAAGGATCTCTTGACAGAAATGCAATATAATATACATAACTATATTATCAGGGGTGTTGATAATATACGTTGTCTCAGAAGATGAGATGGTGTCCTGTGGCTTATCTATGCATTTTTAAAAGGGAGGGGGAGAGCTGTGTGGCCTGAGCCGTAGGTTTCTCAGTCTCACAACTAGATGCTGCTAAACATCTACACAGTGCACCTTTAATACACTGCTTTTTATAGTGAAACCAACCGTTGCCGAAATGTTGTTTAGTAATGTATTTGTTCTATAGTAATTTTATAGTAATTGTGAATACCTATTTCAAATGTGTTTTAAGTAATTTTGTATGTGCCAATATGTAATTTATTTTCTATATTCTAGATTTGGATGCCTTTGTGGAACAGCATTTATTTGGCCCAGACCTGTCTCCACCCTTGACCCGGACCAGTATTAAAGAAATCCCAGATGCATTAGTTCAAAGGTGCTTATCAGTCATGCTTCTCATTTATGAATAAATTACTCTGTTGTCTTTTTATAACATTTGTTTATGATGTGTACATTACATAGTGAACCAGTTTGTGATGTTGAGCAAGTTCAACCTGTTCCTGAGAATGCAACAGATTTGAAAACACAGACATCTGTTACCTCATCAGAACCTGCAACCTCAGAGTCCAGATGTAAGTTAAATTCAGTCCTGCTCTCTTTAAGCCTAAACAACATATATTTACAAATTGTACTTTTAAATTCTTTTTATAGCTGTGGTGAGCTTGAATGACAGTGATGAGCTCACTAGTGTCAAATCTGAGGATGAGTCAGAAGATGGAGGAGAGTCTGGTGATGAGAATGTCGAGGACTCCGGTAGTGAGGTTGAGATCATAGAAGAAGTAAAAGGTAACGGTAGGAGTAACCACCAGTCTAGTCCTGTCCTTTTCTTGGAGGAAGTCCCTCCACATGAGCAGTACCTTCAGGAACAAGCAGATGCTGTGCTATCATTGGTCACCCCTGAGGAACAGCTAAAAGTGAGTTTTTTTATGTATTTAGGTATTTGCATAAGTCTTATCTATTTATTACATTTCACCTGTGTGCACAACTTTAGTGCCATGTTCTAGCATGTACATTGGCTCTCTGCAGGTATTGGATAGTGACATGCCTGTGGGGGATGGAGAAGTGGTAATGGTTGGCCTTGCCCCTTTGGGTAATGACGTTGACCAAGATATACCTTCTGCAAAAGAATCAAAGCCTACAAGTTCAGCACAAAAGACCCCACAGAAAGCCACACCTAGGAAAAAATCCAGAAGACTAAGAGACACAGTTTATAAAGAAGAGGAGCCCATATCAACTGACCCCAGCAATGACCCACAACCACAGACCAGACAGAGTGCCATAAAAGCACGCCAAACAATCGTTGAAGTTCCAGAGACGCAGCAAGTAGTCTTAGAGGAGAAGTCTTCCCGAGCTCGTAGTAGTCCTAGTAGGGTTACACACAAATCCACCAGAGGACTTGCATTGGAAAGTATCCAAGAGGAACCTCCGGAAGATACCGTAAAGGATATGGTACCTCTGCAAGTGGAAGCTAAAAGTGCTCAGGCTGATGCCCTTGCAGAACAACTCGATGAGGAAGTCCGGGAGGAGAGCGCCTCGGTTGTTACTGAAATAATACGTGCCAAGCGAAGAGCGACTAAATCTGTGATGCCTGCGGCAACACTGAATGAAACCCAGAATGTAGGTGTTGAAGAATCTAAATTGGTGGGATCAGAAATCCAGGAACCTGCCAACAAGTCAACGAGACGTACTCGAAGGAGGAAGGTGTCTGAACAAAAAACATCCGTTGCAGATTCAGTACCTTCCACTGCTGACCTGAGGAAAACAAGAGGTAGTTGCAGTCAATGTTTTATTACCTCTGCTGTTATTATACAGTTTCCATTTGCATTTATAATTTTTCTACATTATCTTTATAGGAAGGAGAAAAGGTACTTCTGTACAAAATGAAACTGAAGTGCCAGAAACATTAGTGCCTCAAATGCAAAGCTCAGAAGATGCAGTAAATTCCCATCCTAAAGAGGTTAGTGCCATTTAAGTCCAATAAGGTGCCATTTTATTTAAAGATAACTGAGGGTGTATATAAAGAGCTGGATTAGACAATTTGTTTTCTTATTTGTCACAGGACAATGGCCCGGTAGATGATGCAGTGGAAACTGAAGCTGTCAAACCCAAAAAGAAGAGAAAATCTAGGTGAACTGTCTGTTATATGTGGTTGTGGCTAGAAGGGATACAGCGATGGCAGGAATCTCGCTGTGTCTAAGTTCTGTTTTATACTAATCCTACCCCCAAAGCTGCATCCCATCTAGCCAAAACTGTTATATATAGTTTTGTTAAAACTGTTAAACACCTCCTTGAGCGTTTTTGAATACGTTTGCTCTGTTTAACAGGACAAAGGCGGCTCCAGAACCTCCACCGCCTGTTGAGATCAGTTTCCTCTCTCCTTTGGCTAGTCCAGCCGAACCAAATGCAAGAACCGAAAAGAGTACGGACGTGAAGGATACACCCTTGCTGAAGATGAATCTACGACGTAAACGCATGAAAGTCAAATGGATGCCATTTCCCCTAAACCAGTGACACGGAGAAAGAAACTTTGATTGTGATTCATCCCCAAAAATGCATGGGATCTGCTCTTCCCTTTCCTAAGAACTCTGCAGCCTGCTATTTTCTAATTAAGATAATGTTTGGAATAACTAAACATCTAATTTGAGAAATTATTTTATTATAAATTATGCTGTTTACTGAGGGACTTGAGCACCAAAAAAGATGGCTTAGTTTTTAAATGTTTCTACTAATGCAAATGTAAATAGTCTTTTAGCGATGCTATAAATAAAATTTGATACTTGTGAATTATTTTGTTACTTGGTTTGTTTATAGAACGGATTGTGTAGGAAATGTAAAACCGGATCAAACAATAACAAGGTTTATGGGTTGCACCACTTGGATGATGTGGTTCACCTTGCATTGGTTAAGTGTAACAAGATGGTCTATTTTAAACGGATGGACATTTCGCTGTACTTGGCACTTAGTCCTCTCTATCATGAGGTCTTAAAGGTGCAGTGTGTAAATTTTAGTGGCATCTAGTGGTAAGGTTGCGAATTGCAACCAATTGCTCAGTCCACTGCTCACCTCTTGCTTTTGAAACACATAGAGAAGCTACGGCAGCCACCACCGGACAAACATGTCATCGATGGAGACAACTTAGTAAAAAAGTTTGTCTGTTGAGGGCTTCTGTATGCATGGCTGCACAAAATGGCGGCTTCCATGTAAGGGGACCCTCTGTGTATGTAGATAAAACGTCTCATTCTAAGGCAATAAACACATAACGGTTCATTATGAAAGGTCTTTATACACCCCTGATAATTTAGTTTTATATATTATTTTGCATTTCTGTCAAGAGATCCTTCAAAAAATTACACACTGCACCTTTAAGTTGAAGAACCCCAAGTTCGTTCATTGCAAACAATGTACATTTATTTTTGTTCAGATGCATCAGTTATATTTAAAAGAGCATTGTGAACTCTGTTGTAATGCATATTTGCTTTCAAATACTGTTCCTTTAAAGGTGTTTCAATTATTTTAAAAATGCATTTAAATTTTAATTAATGCATCTTTTAAAACATATTCCTGACTCAAAAATATGCATTATATGACATTTTTTAATCTAAAGCACGTTTTTTAAGCTTGTATTGTCATTGGCCCATATAAGACATCTACTGTACTTAAAGCACTAACTTTATATCATCATTTAGTGCATTTTTTTATTTAATTGAAATCAACATAAAAAGCACAGATACATTTTAATTTATTTTTCTTTATGTGAATTTTTTTATTACAGACCAGAAAGAGAGCAAATTGGGTTTTCTGTGGGGATTGGGATCAATGTTATGTTTTGATGCATTTAATTCTTAGGTCTAAACCATGAAAGGCTTAATGCACAGAAGCTCAATGTAAAGTTGTTAACATCTGTGTAATCTTGCCATTTTATATCCACTAAGAGTTGGTTCCCTATAGGAAGATAGACATTATGTTCAATGAATATCAATACTGTGAACACAAGCGCCACCTGCTGGTCAGAGATGGTAAGTGACAAAAATCACACAAAAAATATATCATGAGAACATGTGATTTTTATTCCGTGTATGTTTGCTTAAAACAAACTTCAGACTGATGCAAGATGTGTTTTTATAAAAATGTAATATCTAAAGTACAGCAGAATATTTAAAGAAAACGTATCACAAGACTTTTTTACAATGTCAAATAAATCTTTGGTGTCCCCAGAGTATGTATGTAAAGTTTTAGCTCAAAATACCATATGGATAATTTATATAAAAAGTTAAAATGGCCACTTTGTAGGTGTGAGCAAAAATGTGCCATTGTGGGTGTGTCCTTTAAAATGCAAATGAGCTGATCTCTGCACTAAATGACAGTGCAGTGGTTGGATAATGCAGATTTAGGGGTGGTATTATCCCCTTCTGACATCACAAGGAGAGACAAATTTCAATGACCTATTTTTTCACATGCTTGCAAAGAATGGTTTACCAAAACTAAGTTACTGGGTTGATCTTTTTCACATTTTCTAGGTTGACAGAAGCACTGGGGACCCAATTATATCACTTAAACATGGAAAAATATGTCCCCTTTAAACTATCCTGTGCAGAAGTGTTCATGGCAAATGCAATGACCAACTTTTACATTTTAGCTTTAACAGATGGACGTTTCTATAAATACGGCTGATAATAAAAGAGTTTATTTCCGTATAACTGCCTGCAAGTGCTGAAGCTGAGCCAGGTTTACACTTCCACCTCCGCACACGATCATCACCAGCGGATCCAGCGGTTTAGGGAGGCGTCCCTCCTCTTGTAGTCTCTGGATGACACCACTGTAGACTGCTGCCAGAGCCGCTCCGCAGGCCAACTCCACCAACACACGCTCCTCATCTGCACAAGTACATGAACAGTAACACAAAATCTTTCTAAATGACAACAATCCCAAAATCACAATAATAGATTTACCCAGGAAAGTTTCTATTGCTTCCAAGGCTTGTAGATCTGTTACCACCTCTGATATAACCGTGGACCGTTTGCTGTACTCAAACGCCTGTTGGCAAGCTGTTTTCGCTCCCAAACACGTTGCTTGACTATTCAGTCAAAAACAGTGAATTACAGAAATGTTTGGCAACTTTATGAATAGATGTTTTTGCTATTTATACCTTGTAATGTCCGGCAGCGTAACTAGGTCACCAGCTTTCGATGCGACATTGAGACAGTCTGCACCTACGGTCTCCATGCAGAGGACAGGAACACCTCCCCAACCCACTTCATCCAACCCCTCCATCACCCCACAAAACAGACCTCCACCACCCACAGACAGCACTATAGCTCCAGGTTTAGATGGCAATGATGCCTTGAGTTCATGCACTATACTGGAATGACCTTTCCTAAGGGACAGATAAACTCGACATAATGACATCACATCACATGATCAACATACAGCAGGTTTGAAACACATCCAATGTGAGTATCCACCTCTTCAAATGCTGATTTTGGCCTGTCTCACCTCAGCAATGTTGGCATTTTTGACTCATGACCTTACAATGATGTCATAATTTATTAGATTTTTTTAAGTAAACTAATCAAAATTAATCACCTCTAGAGGTGCACACTTCGTGAACTTATATACTCACCAGACCAGAGGATGGTTGAATGGATGTATTACAGTAAGACCTTCAATTTTAGCCAATCGGAGGGCCTCAGCATTTGCATCATCCCATACCTACCACACCACATAAAGATCTGTCATATATGTATGTATGTATGTATATATAAAGCACCATGCTGAAATAAAGTCATGCAGGATGTATGAGACAGAACTTGCCTTGCCAGCAACTTTAACTGTAGCTCCCTGATCCTTAAGTTTCTCCACTACCAGATGAGGCGTCGCAGATGGTAAAACAATCGTGGCAGGAAGACTGAGTTTTCTTGCAGCATATGCAGTGGCCATGCCAGCGTTTCCTCCTATACAAATAAAGTGAATGGCAATTTTAAATTTATTTTACAGTAATCAATTTGTATGAAAAGTAACTGTATGTGTAAATGCGCACTGTAGAAATGCCAAAAACCAGCAACAAATTATTTGTATGCTCAGGCTTTCAGGCCAAAAAAGTGCTCTATTCTATTCTTATCTATTCTAGTATAGTATAGTATATTCCATTATATTATATTATCTATTTTATTCTATTATCTCTTCTATTTTATTTTATTGTATTTATTTTATTTATTCTATTCTCTTTTCTATTATACTCTATTTTATTCTATTCCATTATAGTATAGTATAGTATAGTAAAGTATATTCCATTATATTATATTGTATTATATTATATTATCTATTTTATTCAATTATCTCTTCTATTTTATTTTATTTTATTTTATTTATTTTATTTATTCTATTCTCTTTTCTATTATACTCTATTTTATTCTATTCCATTATAGTATAGTATATTATAGTAAAGTACATTCCATTATATTATATTGTATTATATTATATAATCTATTTTATTCTATTATCTCTTCTATTTTACTTTATTGTATTTATTTTATTTATTTTATTTATTCTATTCTCTCTTTTATTATACTCTATTTTATTCTATTCCATTATAGTATAGTATAGTATAGTAAAGTATATTCCATTATATTATATTGTATTATATTATATTATCTATTTTATTCTATTATCTCTTCTATTTTACTTTATTGTATTTATTTTATTTATTCTATTCTCTCTTCTATTATACTCTATTTTATTCTATTCCATTATAGTATAGTATAGTATAGTATAGTATAGTAAAGTATATTCCATTATATTATATTGTATTATATTATATTATCTATTTTATTCTATTATCTCTTCTATTTTACTTTATTGTATTTATTTTATTTATTCTATTCTCTCTTCTATTATACTCTATTTTATTCTACTATATTATATAATATTATATTCTTATTTATTCTATTCTATTTTTCTCTTCTATCCTATTCTATTCTATTCTATTCTATTCTATTCTATTCTATTCTATTATTATCTCTTCTATTTTATTTTATTTATGTTATTCTATTCTCTCTTCTATTATACTCTATTCTATTCTTATCTATTCTATTATAGTATAGTATAGTATAGTATAGTATATTCCATTATATTATATTATATTATATTATCTCTTCTATTTTATTTTATTGTATTTATTTTATTTATTCTATTCTCTCTTCTATTATACTCTATTTTATTCTATTCCATTATAGTATAGAATAGTATAGTATATTCCATTATATTATATTATCTATTTTATTCTATTATCTCTTCTATTTTATTTTATTGTATTTATTTTATTCTCTCTTCTATTATACTCTATTTTATTCTATTCCATTATAGTATAGTATAGTATAGTATAGTATAGTATAGTATAGTATAGTATAGTATAGTATAGTATAGTATAGTATAGTATAGTATATTCCATTATATTATATTGTATTATATTATATTATATTATCTATTTTATTATATTATCTCTTCTATTTTACTTTATTTTATTCTATTCTATTATATAATATTATATTCTTATTTATTCTATTCTATTTGTATTTATTCTATTGTATTTTTCTCTTCTATCCTATCCTATCCTATCCTATTTTATTCTATTCTATTCTATTATTATCTCTTCTATTTTATTTTATTTATGTTATTCTATTCTCTCCTCTATTATACTCTATTCTATTCTTATTTATTATATTCTATTTTTCTCTTCTCTTCTATTCTATTATCTATTCTATTTTATTCTATTATCTATTTAATTTTATTTTATTCTATTTGTGTTATTTTATTATCTCTTCTATTCTCTTTTATTCTACTCTAATCTATTCTATTTTCTATATTCTATTATTTCTTCTATTCTTATATATTCTATTCTATTCTCAGATCAAAATAATATTAATATCAATATTATTGCAAGCGAAAAAGAGTTATGTGGTTTTACATTTGCACTTACCAGAGGAACAAACCACACCAGCTGACTTGGTTGAATTTGCAACCTTATAAAATAATGCAAAATGCTTGTTAAAACTGACAATATACAACCAATACATAAACAAGTATTTACTATAAAAACTGTGGTAAATTATAATATAGGGCATTTTAGTAATTGTACTATAGTGTATTTACTATAGTAAAATTAGGAAAACACCATAGAATGAATGAATTTTACTACAGGTTAATATACTACATAGTAGTATTTTTCATGTAGGTTCTTATAAAAGCCGCTAGGGGGCAGTGCAGAATACACTATTTGAATTGCTGCACGTTTCAGTGTCATCAATATTATTTAATACTGAAGCATGCGATAAAACGTTGCTATGTTTGTTTAGTCAAAATGGACTAAACAAGATCATTCATGTAAGTGCATGCTTTTAAAAAATGCATATATCTATTCCTTACATTTTGACACATGTATCCTATGCCGCGGATTTTGAAAGACCCAGTGGGTTGCGAGCTCTCCATCTTTAGAAACACGGTGGTCCCGAGCCGTTTAGACATCCCCGTGCTTTCCAGAAGCGGCGTGACGACGTGAAATCCATCTTTCTTTGACATGTTAAATAAAATTTCCTAAAACGCAAACAGTAAAATACAGCAGAGGAGATGCTTGTGCGTTCAGTTTTCACAAACATATCCCAAACATAACGTCTGCAGTTTCGTTATTGTAAGTTACTCACCTATTCCGCGGTTGTTGTCTCTGATTGACTGGTTGTCATAAATACTGCTGTCTAGAAGTTCAAAGTTCGTTTGCTGACTGACGATAAACTAAGCGAGTAACGTACTAACAAGATGATGTTTTAGATCAAACGGAGATAGCATTAGGCCTACTGTACTTTGAGATCTGCTGTGACATAATTGAATGATCAGCGTATTTATATACAGCCATTACATAACTGGCGTTACCGCATGAAAAATACAGTAGTATAGTATACTGTAGTATTTAACGTAGTAAACTAAACTGTAGCATACTAAAATTCCTAGATACTAGCCTATTGTGTTTTTGGTTAGAAAACATTAGTATTACAGTTTATCAAATTACTATACCACATAAAACACACTGTAGTATACTAAAATGTATTACTTTAGTAAACTCAGGGATCCCACAGGTCATGTAATTTCTGGAATATCATGGAATTTTAAAAGGTCTTTTCCAGATATTGAAAGTCAGGGAATTTTATACATTTTTGTCCAAGTCATGGAATATCAGGGATTTTTGTTTCCATTTATCAAGATGTAATCCGCTTGTTAACTTGTGACGTAAGGAATACCATATCCAGGTCCAAAGAGCTATTTATTGGCACTGATAATTTCACACATTTGAGCTACATTTCACAGCATCTTGGACATAGGTCATGGAAATTCAGCTTTTTAGTCAGGGAAAAGTCAATTTGACATTTGACTTAAAGTGGGCACCCTGTAAACTGTACTGAAATTTCTATATAATAAAGTGTTTTGGATCTATACAGGAATCATGTAAGTATACTACAAAAAATAAAAACCATTACAGAAATTCTTTTGGATTTAATGGTTTAAATGGGAATTTTATTGGTTATAATGTAAACTATAATTGTCTCTATGAGTTTCTACTGGCATGTGTTGGGTTGTGTTGGTGAGACGATTAAATCCTACTGGAATATGTCCCAAAACCCACTATAAAAAGGAATTTTATTGGTTCCTTGTTTTTCAGCAGGGATACTAAACTGTACTAAAATTCCTAGATACTAGAGTGTTCTTGATTCATATAGAAAACTAAACTATACTACAGTTCATTAAATTACTATAGTTTACTACATGAAAAATAATGTAGTTTATTATAATATAGTAAACTACTAAAGTGACTAGATACTATAGTGTTTTGGATCTCTACTACAGTTGATCAATTTACACGTTTACCACATGGAAAAATATTAGTATACAATAGTATTTATTTATTGTAGTAAACAATACTTAAATCCATAGATTCCTATAGTTTTTGATATATATATATATATATACATATATATATATATATATATATATATATATATATATATATATATATATATATATGTATATATGTATATATGTATATATGTATATATGTATATATATATATATATATATATATATATATATATATATATATATATATATATATATATATATATATATAGGAAACATTAAGGTATACTACACTTTATCAAATTACTAGTTAATACTACAGATTTTTATACTATGCTTTTTATAGTATTTTTACTATAATTACTATATTACAGTGTACTATAATTTACTACAGTTAACTATAGTAAATACTGTAGTATACTTTTTCATTTGGGTGGTACTTTTTGTATGTTTCTTTATACACTGTCTCAAAAACACTGCTGATAATTGAACTCCAGATTTATTTCAGTTAGATAGAGATCATCTAGGTAAGTAAAAATACCAATACCAGTAACATATTCAAAAGCTTTCCCCAGGATGAAGACGTAGCCCATATTCTACACAACTGCTTGCAAATCTATTTTTTAAAGGGCACTATCCAACCACGGCACTGCTATTTAGTGCAGAGATCAACTCATTTGCATTTTAAAGGACACCCAAAACGGCACATTTTTGCTCACACCTACAAAGTGGAAATTTGATCATGCTATAAAAAATTATCTATATGGTATTTTGAGCAAAAACTTCACATACATACTCTGGGGACACCAAAGATTTATTTGATATCTTAAAAAAGTCTTGGGAAATATCCCCTTTAAGCTTATAAATTATATTCATGTTTAAATAAGTAAGGAATAATTGACAATGGGCTGTTGAATTATTAAAAAAATAATGCACACACAAGGGGGAAATGCATACCTGTTAAGAATGTCATGATTTCGATTTTAAATCGAAATCAATCGCAATTGAGTCACAACCTAGAACTACGAATAAAAAATTGGAATAGTTGATGCTGCCACGCCCCCAGGTCACGTCCGGTCGGCTTGCCAAGCGGAAAAAATACACGTGTTGAGTGCTGCAAGTCAATCTTCTCTAACTTCGCTAGCTACAGTCAGTCAAAAGATAGCATGGCAGATGCAGGAGACACCACGCGAGCTGCTCTTTACATGGGAAACAAAAAACAGCACGTGGACAGCAGAGCGGCATCTGTGACAGGACCGGTCATTTCTCTGAACTGAGATCCATTTAAGTTTCACAACAACTTATTTCAGTTGCTTATGAGTTATGAAAAAAGTATTTAAACATGACTTATTGGGGTATAGTCTCACAATCTCGTCTGACAGTAATAGAAGTGCGTTTTTAAGGTGCAAAGTACTGACAGGTGTTCATCGAACAGGAAGTTTCGTTTTATCAGGTATATGTGCATGTACCATATTTTTCTGTTGGCAGCACGACTAACATGGCAGGGCATCTCCGGGTTTAAGGTCAGATATTATATTTAATAAAAGTCTAGTCTAAAAATGGCATAGCAACCTGTTCTTTAAAAAAAAGAAGGAAAAATCGAGAACCGAATCGAACAGTGACCATAGAATCGAAAATGTAACCGAATCGAGAATTTGGAGAATCGTGACACCCCTAATACCCGTTGAACATTTCTCAACCAATCAGAATAAAGCATTCAACAGCCTGTGGTATAAATGTAAATAATAATAAAATTGTTATAGAAATCATTTAATTAAAATCACTAAGAAAAATGCTTGGTATAGTTGTGTGGTCTTTAATCCTCATGATAAACCAGTCTCTAAATATTCTGATACTACTGAAGTATTAAAAGATAAAAGATATTTTAGGATCATTCCACCCACCCCTACCCATGAGCATATGTTTTAACAGTAACCCGTTTATATAAAAAACTGGCTGTGAAAAACTAGGTCAATACAACATGTGAGTTTGTTCCAATGTGGATTTTTTTATTGTGCAGATTTACATGACATGTTGCTTAAATGGCTCTCATATGACAGCACAAACCTGTTTCGACAGCCATTGACAGTAAGAATTTCGTTTGATCTCTTTCAAATAAACAATCCTTAAAGAGAGAAAATATCATTTAGCTTAAAAAAAATAAAGCCTAACTTATGGGAAGCACAGGAGTACAGGATAATGTGATATGTTATTAATATCCTCTTGGTAGATGGAAAAACAGCCACTGCAATAGCTTTTTTTTAAATGGCAAAACTTTTCTGTCAGCATCCTGACTAGTACACAACTTTACCTCCTCAGGCCCACATAATCCTCCAAATACAAAAATATACAGTATCCAGATCAGGCCACTTCCTTATTATCCAATAGTAGCTTAACCAGCCTCAAGGTCTCTTTCAAAACACTTTCTCCACTTTCCTTCCTTTTCTCTAAATCAGCAACTTCCTAACCATGGGAAATGAAACATCGGTCCCTTTGGTTTCCTTTCCACCTTATAATAATTACAGAGCACGTACACTGGAATCCAAGTTTTCACACTCTGTCACGAACCCTTATCATCACATTCACGTCCTCCTGACAGCCACATCCCTCTCGTATACCCACACACACATGCGGTACACTCTGGAGGTTGACACTCTGGGACAGGACAGAAAAGCTAGCACATTCCTCAACAGAGCTATGATTAAGAGGGACACTGCAAAAACAACACATCAAAGTGACGAATAAAATCTTGGATGCAAACGGAAGACGGCTGAATTCCCAGCTCTCGGGCGAATCCATCTCTTCTGACATCAGAAGTGCTCCATCATCTGGCGACCTCTGTGGCCTCTGTGTTGTGGTAATGGACAGGGCACAGCACCATTCTGCAGTTTCATGCCAAGTGCTGTTATAGGAACTTGCTCTGTCTCTTCTGGCCACCTATGCCAAGGAACGTTGCCTGGGTTTGATCCTTGGGTACAACTAGAGCAAAACAATTCAATGAAATTTGGTACTTGGTTCTTTTCTGTTCAGTTTAACTTTAAACGAAAATGTGGAGTAAGCATAGTTGGAACTCAAAAACAAAGTTTTGCCAAATATTCAGCTGTCCTACCCCTAATAAGTTGCGTGGAACGTAGCCCTCTTTGTCATTGAGCTTGGCCCACCACCACTCAGTCTCGCTGTCATCCCTACGACTCATTACGGTGAGAGCGTCTCCCTCACGGAACGACAGCTCATCTGCACCTTGTGCTTCATAGTCCCACAGGGCATATACCGTCCCCTTATTCATCACGCCCAGCTTCTCCTGCACACCTGATTGAGAAACAGAGAATAAATGAGTTTCTTTACAGCCACTCACTAGAAATATGCCAAAACTTGACAATAAGAAATGCTTATACCATATAGGAACTGTGAGCACTGGATGTAACCCTCTTCCATTTCTTCGCACTTGTCCGCCGCCGTTTCCACATCACTAATAGTAGTGGCAAAAATGGCAGCTCCAGACTCCACCAGCAGCTTGCATAGATGAACATTGTTGCATGAGGCTGCACAATGCAGGGGCGTCCTAATCGCACGCCAAACAGAGCGGCATTTAGTAACTGCTAGCAATTACTTGATATGGATACCATATATTATGTACTGTTACAGTTGCATACATTTTCTTTTGAGAAGTAAGAACTTCACATTCATACAAAATAAAACAAAATAGTTTCAATCGTTTACAGACGTTTAAAGATCAGAAGTGAAGTTGCTCACCATCCATCACTGTCTGCTGCATTGACATTGACCCCAAAGTCCAGCAGGAACTTCACGATATGATGGTGACCTGCACAAACTGCGTTATGGAGAGGGGTTATACCCTCATCATTTGGAGTGCTGGGATTGTCCACCTGCAAACACCGAACCAAATTGAAGGCAAAATGGTGGACAATGTACACTTGGATTAATACATATACATTTAACATAAGCATTCATTTAAAGCGTACTACACATACAAAACAGTGTACAAGTGGTAGATCAATGGTACCTCATAGATAATCCTTTGCACCAAGTCAAACTCGCCCTCCAGAGATGCATCCAAAAGCAATGCAAGAGGATTGAATTTGACCCTTAGGCCATGACCAGTCCGCTCGGAGCCAGGCTTCTTCAGGTTGGTGCGCTTGACCTGTGATACGAAAATTATTAGTTTAGTTTTTATATACTGAAGGCCAAAACCATAAAGCTCCATGAGTCTTTTCAGCAATAATAGATCCATGTTGGCCATAAGCCATCCATCAGTCAATCAATGAAATTATGCCATATTGGATAAATGCTAATCTAGGCAACAGTGGTGCCTAAATGGTTAACCTTGTTCTGCAAAGCTCTCACAGGAACAAGAGCTACCATGTAGACAACAAGCTAGTGCAAACTCACCAGAGATACACCAGGTGGGGTGCCTGACTGTGCTGTGGTCTCCTGCTCTGCAGGGGATTGAGCCTCTGGAACAGTGTCCAGTTGTGTGTCTGTAACACTTGTGTGGTTGTTGTTATGATTGTCCTCAGGGGTGTCCTTAACAGTAGAAGTTGAGGAATCAGCAGACTGAGTACCGCCTGACTCAGTGGCTGGATGTGTCAGCAGGTTTTCACTGGCGTCAGCTGTAGGTGATGCAGAAGAGGTGGTAGGTGGGTCTGGAATAGCTGTCTCTGCTGAAGACCCTGCTAACATATTTGCCTCTATCAGGTTCTTGTTGGCAGCATCCCCATCACCCATGGATGTCTCCATATAGCTAAGAGGACTGTCGGGCTGGAAGAACGGTGTACCACCCACTCCACCCTCAATGCCTCCTGCAAGGGTATTGAAGCGCTGATATAGAAGTTTCTGGATGTTAGGCCCAGTTGGTCCTTCTGGCTCTGTGATGGAGCTTCGCTTCTTTAACGGCCGTGGGGCATTGGCTAATTTCCTTCTCAGTACCTCTAGATCAATGTCACTTTGGTAACGGAGAGGGGAATGGGCCACAGGGGTCAATTTGGTAGGGCTGAGAGGGCGAGGGATGTTCTCCACACCGGGTGGAGGTAGGGGAGCAGTCTCTTGGTCCGCTTCTTTATCCACCTCATCTCTGGATGACTGCTGGCAAAGGGGAACTGGCGAAGGAGAAGTGGAACTTGGTAGGACTGGTTTTCCATATACTGGAAACCAATCAAAAGAAAGTAAATTAAAAAAAGATACATTACATTATGTTTGGAATAGTCTTAACCCTAAGCCCAATGTCATTTACCTGCTTTGACAGCAGGTCTGCTACTGCTGGAGTAGTTTTTGGCTGTAGGGTGCTGCAGGTACATGTTGTATATGGAGCTGGAGTTCATAGTGGCAGGACCCTTCCGTGGAGACTGGGGCCGAGACCCTCTATCCGGAATGAAAGGCCGCACCGCCACAGCCAGAGGAGGCTCTGTCCTTTCAGTCTGAGGGAAGAGAGCTGACCCAGGCGTGGGGCTAGGAGGCACTGTTATCCGATGTTGAATCTGCTGTGAGGAGGAGCCAGAGGCAGGGGGTGCTCTCTGCCAGCCTAAGGTGCCAGGAACAGAGCGAGGCAAAGAGCTGGTGGCACAGACTGTAGAGTGATGCCCAGCACTCGGATAAGTTCCATAGATGGGCGGAGGCTGCTTAGACAATGCTGTTACTGTCCCTAACAGCTTAGGGGCTTCCTGAAAAGAGACGCGAACATGAGTTAAGCATGTGCAAGACTTCACAATGTCTTCCAGAAGAACACTGTAAGTACTGTTTAATCTCACCTTGTCCGAGGTCCCCATCTTGCTGATGGGATCTGGACTTGTATCCTTCCAGTCTGGGGGTTTCAGATGAACCCTATTATTGATGAAGGAGGGCCAGTTTGCATCATTAGCTGCAAAAAACACAGCGGTACTCCAAATAAGTTAGTTGGAAGGATACAAAAACGCTTATGACCTTTCTTGAGTCAGCATCATTATGACGCAAACTGACCTGCTCACCGGGTCATTAAAGAAGGAGATGAGTCTCAAATCTGACTACACTTTCTGATCCCTGTGACATAATCAGCGGGGTATATCGGTGTCCTGTCCTCTGCTCAGATCTCTCTTTGGGTTAAATGGATTATTAAGCCTATGCTTCCAAGTGCGCTGCTCTGCTTGTCAGAGCCACAGGCGATGACGCATGTTTATCCCAGCCGGGTGACAGACGGCCTGTCAAACTAACTGGCTGTTAGTCCACGAAGGAGAAACGGAGTAAAGCAAGGAATCAAAGCAAATTAGAAACAGGGATTTCCCTTCTCTGTATAGTTTACATTTTCAATACAGTGCTTTGTTACAGTATGTATTCTTGAGGCCAGACTGTAATTTTCATGACCACTTACAAAAATAGACATCGTTACATAATTGCTTCCATTATTTTCCACTGGTTCAGTTTAGGGTAGTAGGATTCCTGTGGATCACACTGTAGTCACTATAGGCATTATGCTAAGTATATCACTTTTTAATGCTAAATAATAAATGGGGCTTAAAAACCTTTTTAAGGACTTGGTTTGTCAGACAACTCTCATGTATAAGACGTACCTCAACCCAGTACAACCTTGTGTTTATGTCAGTGCAAGAGAACCCTTTCTATGTTTTCTAATTGGAGAGTGCCTCTTAAAGCCCGAACACTCACAAGAAGTACAGTCGGAGCCTGAGGGGGCTTCGGGCCCCTCTCTAGGGTCAGATGTTGACAACAGAGGGTCCGCTATGATGTCTAAGTCTGAGACCTTCCATGGGCCTGCAGGCATCCTCACCCTCTCTTCCTCTGTCCCAGCGCCACACATATATGACACAAACGCATTACAAACGGGAAGGGAAGAGAAGGTGACAGACGTGAGAAAATGGAGAAGCATGTTAATGATCAAAGCTGGAAAACATTAAATAAATAAATTTTTAGTAAGTAAATGTATGTCTTTATGAGCTCCCCCTTTTGGATGAAAAGCGACACTGCAGTTCTTCATCCAACTGTGCTTTTAGATTTATTATGTCCAGAATGACAAATAATTGCTAATGGGAAATATCAGGATAATGTGAGAAGCGTGGAAACAAATTCGAGCTGAGCTGAATGAGTGCTTTTACATTAGTGATAGGAAAGAGTCAGGGTGGAGCAATGTGCTAGATTTTGAGTGATGGACATACATAGCCAAAACATAAGGCATCTATTATAATTTCTGTAGTAGTATCTCTCTGAATGGGGGTCTGGCTTCTTATAAACCCATTCAATGCTGATTGTCTTTATATGCAGATGTTTTCTGACATTTATGAGGCATTAGCATACAAGCGGAGTTCTCAATGACTTATCATCAGAATGAATTCCTATTTTCAGATTTGAGTGTTCCAGCAGGTGCCAGGGAAAATGTTGTTATAAAATACAAGAAGTGACTAACCGGACTTAGAGCGAGCATGGTTGACTGTGGCGGTGAGAGACTGTGGTTTCAAAGGATCAGGAGGTAAAGTGTAGCCTCCTTCTTGTCGCACCGGCACCTGGATGTAGGGACAAACTGCAGCCACCCGTCCCGAAGTGCCAGGGGTGGGCTGAGGGGAGGGAGGGGTGCTTATTCGCCCAAGCTGTGGAGAAAACAAATGGGCATTTAGAATATAAACAGGCAAGCTTGAAAGTATACCCAGCAAGCAATTTCTAGTTTAGAAGAGATCTAATAGCCGTACAAATACAGTCTAGACATTAACTGTATTTTCCGAACTATAAGTCGCTCGGGAGAATAAGTCGTATCAGTCAAAAATGCGTTTTGAAGAGGGCAAAACATATATAAGTCACACTGGACTATACGTCAAGTTAATTTAGAAAATGATTTCACAAAATCCAAGCCCAATAACAGACATTTAATCTGGAAAGGCTTCAATTAAACGATGGAACAACAGGCTGAATAGGTGTCTGTACATGTTAACGTAACATTAACATTTATTCAGCTAACACAATAGCATACAGCAGTGGTTCTCAAACTGGGGGCCGTTGGTGCCAGGGGGGCCCCAGTTTTATGACATTTTATAAAATAAATTAATTTATCATAAATTCTGTGTAATTACATCTCAGAAAAATAAGGTTACTAACCAACAGCACTACATTGTAAAATTTAATATGCTTCGTTACATTTAAATATTAGGTTTTGAAATGTTTTATGTCATACATTTTCTTTGGGGGGCCACGTAGGGATGCA
Organism: Paramisgurnus dabryanus; assembly: GCF_030506205.2. Taxonomy (NCBI): domain Eukaryota; kingdom Metazoa; phylum Chordata; class Actinopteri; order Cypriniformes; family Cobitidae; genus Paramisgurnus; species Paramisgurnus dabryanus. Next base: position 4,011,376 of record NC_133353.1, on the reverse strand, counting down.
CTGTATACAAGGGGGGCTGCATGCCAAAAAGGTTTGAGAACCACTGGCATACAGAATATACCTGTGAGGCTGAATTGGCTAAATTGGCCAAATCAAGTTCCCTAAGCTCCCGAAGTCATTCCACATCACTGAATCCATTAAATTACATAGATACAGGAGTAGCATAGAGCGGACTCTCACGGCTGTAGACAGTAATGGATTCTTTTGGTTCATATTATGAATTAATTTTGACATATAAATTGCACCTGACTATAAGTTGCAGGAACTATGAAAAAAGTGCGACTTATAGTTTAGAAAATACGGTAGGCTGAAATAAGGAAAAAAATTTTATAGACGTCTACCCAAAAATGAAATAAAATAAATAATTAAACCAAACACCTTCTTATCACTGTTGACTACTAATTATAAATCACAAATTATTTAGTCAAAAATTTCATGAAAACAAGTTTATTTTGGCTAAAAGGGGATTACTCATAGCCGGACTAACCAAGATGGTGAAATGACGGCTATTGCTTGCTGGGTATAAACTAAATCCATTAATATATATTACAATTTATCAACAAAAGTCCTGCCGTGTGATTCCGTATACATTTGCGAAAAACAAAACACTTGCGTTATAGTGAATGGGTTTGTTTAATTCAGGCTTGTATCTTTAAATAGTGGCTGCAATGCAGATGCAGGTCTGTTTGTTATTACATGCCTCTGCTTTTTTCTTGAAGAGACGCTCTCTGAGGTCCCCGATACGCTTATCCATCATGGTCACCTCCATGTTACGCTTGTTAAGCATATCCTTGTGCTGCTGCAGCTTGCTGTTCTGTTCCTGGTTTAGCTTGTTCCGGATCTAAATAGTAATACAGTACAAACATACATATATCGGTCATACAATCCCATACAGAACTGTGTATATTTTCCAGTCAAAATGTCATATGTTTATGCAACTAATATCTCTGCGTTTGAAAACATGCTTGAAAATGTGAATATTTTATGTGATATCTCTCTGGGGCACAAACTGTACCGCAAACAGCTTCAGAGAGACAAGATGCAGGGGAATGAATAAACAACCGTGGCAAATCAGGAAACCATTTTGAAATCAAGTCTTTTAAAAATTCACTGGGGAAAAATTATTTTTGAAGATCAAATCGTCTGCATTCCCAAGTCAATTCAAAATATTTTTTGAGATGAAAGCATTTTGCAGGCAATTAAAAAGTTCTAATGCTGTATATAAAGTAAACATAAGGTACTAAACATTTCTAGATGTGATTTTTGTCTACACCAGGGTTTTCAAACTCAAGGGAGAAAATCCCAATAAATTTTTTGAGAAAAAAACAAAGCAAAAATAGTAAAACTCTCTCTCTCTCTCTCTCTCTCTCTCTCTCTCTCTCTCTCTCTTTATATATATATATATATAAATATATATATATATATATATATATATATATATATATATATATATATATATATATATATATATATATATATGTTTTTTTCTCAAAAATTTTCTTGGGATTTATTTATTTATATATATATAAATATATATATAAATATATATATAAATAAATAAATAAATAAATAAATAAATATATATATATATATATATATATATATATATATATATATATATATATATATATATATATATATACATATATATATATATATATATATATATATATATATACATATATATATATATATATATATATATATACATATACATATATATATATATATATATATATATATATATATATATATATATATATATATATATATATATATATATATATATATATATATATATACATATATATATATACATACATATAAATATAAGGATGGGGGTCCTTCACATAAGGTCATCATATTTGGGAGTCCTTGCCATCATAAAGTTTGAAAACCCCTGGTCTACACCACTATTGTATCAACCTATGAATTTTGAGTGCGTGAAGGTGAAGTCAAGTTTGATCAATTTTGTCAAATGTTCCTCTAAAAAGCCCAATTGTACAAACCTGCAGTTCCTGGTAGAGTTTACGGAGTTCCAGCGCAGCATTGCTGGTCACCGGTCCTCCCAGAGGCTGCAGGCCATTGAGACGTCCCCGTCGCAGGTCGTCTATCTGCTGCGTGAGTTGATCCACCTTCAGCATGGCCGACTGCAATTCTGCCTGCTTTTCCTGGAACAATCCGCTTACATGCTCAATTTCCGCAGCTGAAAGACACACATCACATTTGGGTTATATAAATACACTATCCATTTTATTGGTATTACACTTCGTACATAAGTTGGCATCTGTGGATTTTTAGTGTGGGTGTGTATGCAAGTGTGTGGGCATGTGGTAGAGCAAAAACCAACTGAGATGTCCACTCCTCAAGATCACAAATCAAAACACAGCTTATGATAAGTACAGTAAACTGTAAATAGAGAGGAATGGTATTGTGATCTTTATTCTTGTCCCATAAATGCCATAACAATTGAATTATCCCATTGCTCTTCCGCACCCTATTCAGAACTCTCTGTTTCACAGTTCATAGATGTTCCTTCTGACTGATCAACTGCCAAGAGGGAGTGGATAGCAAAAGCAACTGGAGCAAGGGATGAAATTCCACTACATTCATACACTATAACAACTTTAGACATACACTATCAGTGTTGGGGGTAACGCATTACAAGTAACGTGCATTACGTAATAATATGACTTTTCTGAAGTAACAAGTAAAGTAACGGATTGCTTTTTAAATGTACACATTAATATTTGAGTTACTTTTAAAAAAAAGTAATGCAAGTTACTTTTTTAGTTTAATTAATTTGATTAAAAAAAAATGTACTGAATTAAACTAATCGTATCACATTATGCACTCTATGCGTACATGCCTGTGTGGGTACAGTTTGAGTCAGAAACTGAGATGGCAGGCCAGAGTTCAAAATTTTTGTGATGAAATATGCAATTTCTGAATGCAGAACTTTTCAGTCATAAAAACACCTGCAAGGCCTGAAAGCCAAGAAAATGTAACGCAAAAGTAACTAAAAAGTAACGTAAACATTACTTTCCATGAAAAGTAACTAAGTAACGCAATTAGTAACTTAATATTGTAATGCATTACTTTTAAAAGTAACTTTCCCCAACACTGTACACTATATTGCCAAACGTTTTGGGACACCCCTCCAAATCATTGAATTCAGATGTTCCAATCACTTCCATGGCCTCAGGAACTCTTAGGGCCCTATCTTGCACCCAGCGCAATTGACTTTGTCAGTGACGCATGTATCATTCGTATTTTGCACCGGCGCACAGCGGGTTTTTCCCTCCACAGACGCACGTCGGCAAACTAGGGAATGAACTTGCGCTCCCTGGGCGGTTCAGTGCAAAAAAGGAGGCGTGTTGCGGCGAAAACCATCCCTGATGCTATTTTGCAGTTTCAAAAAACAATTGCGCCACTGACCAAAAAAAATAGTCTAGTGTCAGTGGCGCGTTGCGCGTGGTTCATTATGCTATTTTAAGGGCGCATGCTTGACCATAATGTATAGCGTGCACAACGCGCACACACTTTGCTTATCTAATCTACACAGATGCAACAGTTATTTTTGCAAATCATAAATTGTTACAAATATTAATACACGAGATAAGGGGAATCATAGTGGTGAGTGGTGATAGTTTTTATTTATTGTGTGGCTGCGTTAAAAAATTCTCATGCAAATAACGATTAAAATATTTTCTAAGTTTGATGTGTGGCTGTATTGCGTTTATTTTATGTAAAGAATAATTTAAATGTTTTCATAAGAAACCTTAATGTATATGAACTTGATTTGTAAGTATACTTTGGGGTTGGACCTTGCTTGCGTTTCTTGGGTCCGATTTCAAAGCCCCCAAACCCTTTCAGCGGTGAGGGTGGACGCAGCGATGTCCACTGCTGGCATCAGGTCCTGTGTAGAGGCAGATCCACCTCCCGTTACACGGCGTGCCCAATTTATGCTGGCAAGCTTGGGATTCCCCCGTCTCCTGACATCATTGTAGCGCTTGGCGCAACGATGGGGATGCCAGCAGATGAAACAATTGTGGCTATTTCCTCTTACGTAGGGCTGTGCAAAAAATCGACTGCGATTATCATGCGCGTGTCATCAGTAAAGCCGGTTCCGTGACTAGAAGTAAATCGCCATCAGGTGCTTTCAGATGGAGCAGCATTTATTACACAGACCCGTAGTTCACCGAGAAGCTAGGCAAAATCGCATAGAAAATCGGAATCGATTTTCCTCGATTATGAACCCGATTTTGCCTAGCTTCTCGGTGAACTACGGGTCTGTTTAATAAATGCCGCTCCATCTGAAAGCAGCTGATGGCGATTTAATACTAATCACCGAACCGGCTTTACTGATGACACGCGCATGATAATCGCAGTCGATTTTTTGCACAGCCCTACTCTAACGCCTGTTTAACCTACGCTGATTTGGGCGGGTTTCTCCTATCCCCATACAAAACAACTTCTCTTTCTTTGACTGCTCTTACAAGAACGTCGGTCTCCTCGGCTGTGAACCGCTTCTGGCGTGCGCCTGGTAAATCTGTCATAATAATAGCAACCCGCCATGGAACTTGCGCTCTTGCGTTTAAAGGGAATGTTGGATAGCGTTCTGATTGGTTTATTTGACGTTACGCCCACCCACACCTATGAATAATGAACCTACTTCAGACCAACCCCTTATTGATTTGCGCCTGGCGCAAGAGTTATTTCTCACGCCGGGAAAATAGCAACAGCGCCCAAGATCCGCCCACAAAGTCACTTGCGCGTTGCCCTGAATGTTTCATAATACCAAGACATTTTAGACAATTTCATGCTTCCAACTTTGTGGAAACAGGTTGGGGATGGCTCCTGACTACACAAAATAACTTATTCTATGTTCAACAGAATAAAGAAACAGGTTTACAACAACATGAGGGTAAGTTAATTTTGGGGTGAACTATCCCTTTAATATTGATAAAGGCATATTACGTACCCAGGTTCCCATTGATAAGCTTGCTGTAGTCCACCTGGCCCCTCATGGCACGGACCTTCTTGAGTTTGGCTTCCTGACTCTCCACCCTTTCCCTCAACCGCTGAAGTTTCTCACTCTCAGGCACCGAATGGCCCTGGCGAGGGTCCTGCTGTTTCAGATACCGCAAACGCTGTTCCTGAATGAATGATATGAGAGGGGAGAAAAGGGCAAAAACGGGAGGTGAGGGGAACAGTCAATTTTAAAATGAGAGGGAATTTGCACACAAGAGATGTTTAACGCCAACGACTTCAATCAACAACAGCCCTTTCACACACACCTCACTACGCACAGTGGAGAGCTGAGAGACAACATGGGATGGGATTATAAAGGAAACAGCAAATGGTAAAACATGAGGAAGATGGAGAGACAGGAAACATAAATACATTAAATTTTAATGCCACTGAAAATATGAAGATTTAACATTTGCGGAATCTTAACGTAATCTATGTTACAACTGTAATTATTTACGACTGCAACATACAAAAACCGACTGATCTCACCTAAAGTTGTGTTATAATCAATGAAATTTGATTAAATTCAGCTTTTTTCGTGCCTTGAACACAAATGTCTTTTTTGTGTCACTTGCACGAATTTCTATAAATAGTTTTTCGTGTCCGTGGTACGGCTTTCTTTTTCGTGGCATTTTATGTATTGTTTTCTCATTATTTTTTTCCAATTTTTTTACTATTGTTGCTTGACCTTGGGGTTAGAATCAGTGCCTGTTACATTTTTAGACATCCTAACCCAAATCCCAACTCTAAACCCAACTCATGGCAAGAATAGTTCTAAAAGCGGAAGAAAATATGCAGAAACCAATACATAAAAATATATCCAAATCCCAAATCTAACCCCAAATGACAATGATTCAAAAAATAGAAAAAAATGAGAAAACAATACATAAAATGACACGAAAAAGAAAGTCGTGCCACAGACACGAAAACCTATTTATAAAAATTTGTGCTGAGTGACATGAAAAAGACATTTGTGCTCAAAAACACCATGGACACAAATAAATTAATCAAATTCTGTGACTATAACACGACTTGCCATGAGATCATGTTGTACAAAAAGTGAATGGTTGATGAATGAGACTGAAATAGAAAGCGGAGGAAAGCTCATGCTGACCAGCACGTTTAGGTCGGCTTTAAAATGAGCAAATACAAAGCCAGGCCAAACAGATCCAGAGCGTTGACTCAACACAAACCAGTGTAAAATGAATAAACAAAGCCATCATTCGAATCTTGTGCTTCGAATATTGACTTGTAATAAGTCAATAATGATTTTCTGCACACAATAATAAAAGTGCATTAGAAATACGTACAATAAAACATTTCTCGGATAGTCTATTGACAAAAACAGAATCCATAAAAAAATCAATTCAATAATCACAATTTTTTTAAACACAAATATATTACCTTTCAGCGGGTGAGCTGATGACCTCCTGACGTTAATTTTTTACAAAGTTAATTTCATGCATATTCAATCTGTATAACTTTACAAAACAGCTCAGACCCAATTTGTTATTCTGATACTTCTTTACCTGGGAACTGACTATTCCTTCTTCACCAACATGCATGCACACTTAACTCTAGTGGTCTTGACATCCACCCTCTTCCTGCCAGCTGCACTTCCATATTGATGTAATTTCCTGTGTCAACATGTAAAGTCCCTTTCCTGTTGTCGTTTAAGGAAAAGTGCTTCGTGTCCAGGCAACAATACTGACTTAAGTGCAATATTCGCTTTAAAATCACACGCTGATTTCTAGGCAGTACATGTGCAATTAGTACTAGTTGTGCAATTAAAAACGAATGTGCACGCTAAACGAGCATCGGCGCATGGAATCGTACTAGTTTAATTAATCAAACATGACATTTCACAGTCCAGATGATACGGCCATGTGTTCGAGGATCCCCTTTAATGCATGTGCATACACCTTGCCTATGCTAGATGGACACTGGGGCTTTAATTTTCAGTATTCAACGGTGCATTAAAAAGATTGAAGGCTTCAAAAACAACTAACTTGGTCATGTCTTATCTGTTTAACAGTTCAGATATAAGAAAACCCACTGCAAGATCTGAAGACACATAAATAAATAAAGAGAGACAAGGCTTCGTGTGGTGGCACTCACCTTAGCAATGAGCATCTGCTGCTGGGTTTCGATCTGCTGCTGCTGTCTCATCGCCATCTCCTGCAGTTCTGACAGCGTTAAATCCACATGTGGATTCCCCACCTACACACAAATTGCAACACAAACAGTCAGGTTAACTTTTTTCTTCATCTTTATGGAACCATTTAGCCAAAAATGCTTCTTTTATGGCATCATGAAGCACCTTTATTTTTAACAGTGTGGTTGACTTGTTCAAATGTTATGGATTTAGCTAGAAGTCATTAAAGAATCATGAGGGAATTCCTAGAGTGAGTGAACAGGATATTTGCCATGTCCTGCAATTGTGCATACTCATCTGCACACTATAACAATCATTCACACTTTATTATATAAGCTTATGCCCACACACATTCTGTTGAAAGTATACAATAAAGAATAAGAGCCTGTATGTTGGAATATTCCTGATACAGTAAACAAATCCATTGTCATTGGCTCCACTCCTCTTTAACCGAGTGTGTGTTACTGTATACTTGATGACTCAAAACTATCAGACAGACTTACAGTACTACTGTAAGTAGTGAGTCATTACTGTACCATGAAAAATGTTACTGAAGTGGTTGGTCAGATGTTGAAAGATCACATGAAAGCCATATCGGTTCTTTGCATAAACCGAAAACTGTTTAAACCGGTTTAGAGCTTTATTAAAGGTGTAGCGGAAGATTTTCTTGAATTTTAGAAAAGAACCGCCTTCTCCGCTTTTTTAAAAAATGCAATTGCGCAACACTCCTGATTGACAACTAGGAGGACCAATAGTCTTGATGATCCACCCGGAAAAAGAAAATCCTCTGCAATACCTTTAATCATTAAAAAAATAAAAGTTTTGTTTACATAATACATGTGGGTGTACAATGTATAATAATAATGTATAAATAAATACACATGCACACACGCATTTATATATTTAAAAAAAATATTGGCATGTATACATTATATTTTCTTAAAATTCTACATGGATGTGTGTGTATTTATATATACATAATTATTAGACACAGTACACCTACATATATTATTTACACAAAAAATTTAATTTTGCAAACGATTAGTTAGGCAGCCCTAAGGGGGCGTGCACACCAAAGCGTTTAAACCATAGACTTTGAAAAAATATGGACGTAGTGTCTGTGACGTCACCGGTTTGTGAATTTTTTAAAGGCAATATTAAACGATGTCTGCCGCGAATCACTTGCAGATAACCAAACATGGGTAAAGAAGCGGGGCATGGGTGAAGCCACTTTTTGTACCAGGCTGTAAACATAAAATTTCCTGCTGTGAAGTTGGGCAGTTTAACATGGGGGTCTATGGGAATTGCTCCATTTTGGAGCCAGTCTCTAGCAGGCAGTCTGTGAATTGCAGTTTAATGTAAGTCACTTCCATATTGGCGTCACGATTAAGATCAGAAAGTTTCCCCTCGGCTAAAAAACGGCATGCGGATGCCACTTTAGGCACTTGCCAGCATTTTTCAGCTGAGCGCATTGGTTGCTCTGTTACTTCTGCTTTGTTTATCAGTCGTTGGACAGACAAATCCTGCTAAGTCTTTGAAAAGCGACACGCTTCCATTAGAAACAATTAAAAGAGATTTACGTTGGAAACGATGTAAAATCGTGAATCGGACAATAGGTGCTCTTTAGGCCGGCGTATGTTTTCAATTGTTACCTATGAAAGTGCTGTGTTTTTTTCGCGCCGAGCATTGAGAGTTGAAAAATATTTTACTTTGGGTGAAAAGCCCAGCTCGTCATTGTCAGTTCTCACACGGCCGTCCAATCACAGTGGAGGGACAAATATCACAACAACCAACTGGCGTATCGTTCAACGACTGATAAACAAAGCAGAAGTATCACAGCAACCAATGCGCTCAGCTGAAGAAAGCTACCAGTCGGCATCCGCCCGCCATATTCAGCCACGTAAAAAAGCTTTGGTGTGCACACAGCCTAACGTTGGTTGAACAAGTTTTGTTTAATTGGTTGAACGAGTTTTAAATATTGTAAATTACTGTTCAGTAGTCATATAACCAACATATTAGACTCTTCATCACTCGCATGCTCGTTGTCACTGTATGACTTAGATTGTAACTGTTATCCTCATGCTAAAATGCTGAAACTCAAAAATATTCAACATGTTTAATTTTTGATTGTTTGTTCCTAAACAAAATGTTAACCCAGGGTTAAAAATAGTACAAAAACCCTAATAAAAAATCTAAAGAGGCAATATTTCTTAAACCCGAGAGGTTATTTTTATCCCAACACCATGCCAACATACTTGATTTTATCACTGAATCAGGTTGTTATCGGACCTCAACTAAGAAAATTTTACAGAGGACGGCAACTTTCAACCCTGCTCCTTTCATGTTGGCACTGTGTCCTACCTTATTTTTCTTTGCATGCAACTTATTTGAAATATTATTTGAAATATTTAAGATAAAAATGAATTTATTAATGGGTTAAAATTTGTACATATGTCAAGTTTATCAAGGTCTAAGAAAGCTTGTTTTTAGCTGTAACCTTGGATGTTTGAGAGATTTGCCTAAGGAAAGTGGCACTAGCCAAAAAAAAATGAGGTCACCCCTGGGGCTTTTCTGGTGTTGGTGAGCACCTGGTGGATCAGAGGGAAAAGCGCTGCTCAAGATCAGATCAGTCACAAAGTATTGCATGCACTCACCCATAACATTACCAAACGGCAACATGTGATGCAAGTTTTGAATGTCTTCTTTGTCCATTACAGCAAAATGAGCAATGCTGCAACTAAATATAAATATCAAAATTCATCATTTAGTCACTCTTATGCTGTTATAAACCTTAATAAAAGAGCACAAAAAGGGAGATGATAACAGAACAGTGACTGACAGTCTCAGTTCCCATTTACATTTATTGTATAGATAAAAGAAACAAATCTTTCACATAGAAATAAAAGTTAAACACATTTGAAACAACATTAACCTAAGTAAATGATAACAATTTTATTTTTGAATAAAACAAACTCTTTAAGGGTGTTAATATTGCGGTTATTTTACAAGTAGTGCCTACAATTGTATCTATTAGTGATGTAATTATTTTTCTCTCCATTTTACCCTTACTTCAACACAATGTACAATAATGACGTAGTCCATTGGGTCATTGGCTGCCTGGAGCCAATGCTATTCATATCTGACAAATGAGCCGTAATAAGAGAACTTTCAGTTCCTCCTGTCACAAGAACAATTCTCACAAATTGAAATTTTTCACTTTAACAATAACACACTTTATTATACCGGTTAAAAAGGAAAAGATTTCTTGCAGATAGCAACAACTAAAAAAGTTATTTGTATTCACAGATGTTATATCCAATCAGTTACTTACTGAATATCAAAATAAACTTAATAATTAGCACATCTGCAAATGAATAGTGAACAAAT